>NC_059344.1:45682570-45790070 GCF_019703515.2 Myxocyprinus asiaticus
AAAAACAGCAAAAAGAACAATCATGCTGGAAGTGATGATATTTTCCAAATAAATGCCCGCCTGTCAGAAGCAGGAGACATATTCACTTTCCCAATGTAGCTCAAGGAGACAATTAGCAAACAGAGGTGACATGGTAAACAGGTGCAGCCATTAATCCGGGAGCTGCTGGCGATATATTCCCATCTCCCAGACTGATGAGGGATCATGTGACAGGAGGGGTGAATTATCTGTCTGTATCAGGGCTCGACTGATTGGGTCTGTCTGCCGTTTTACTCAAACATCTTCTGTCCTCCAAAAAAAAAGAGAGGAGATGAAAAAGGGATGATGGCTTCACAACAAGCTCATAGGGTGGGACGCAGCGCTCCTTCACTCTTCTTACATCTGTCCCACTGCTCTGGATCTCTCTCTTCTCAGATATTTGTTGTTTTCTTCTTGTCCCATACTTTTTTTTTCCATACTTTATTCTTACATCGTTCCTCCTTTCTCATCTGTTTCCTCCCTCTGTTCCCCCTACAGTGAGTAATTCCCTTTTTTTCCTGCGAATAAAGCTTTTTCTTAATTCATAACAGGCTATTGTCATGTGTGCAAGGTCAGACCAGTTTGTTGGAATTGATTGCTTGGTGCTAAAGTGCTAATCAATGAGAACCTTTTCTCTAGAAGCTAGAAAATGCTAAAAAAAAAAGAAAAAGAAAAAAATATTCATATAATATGAAGAAGGTAATACGTGACAGAAGTCCACAAAGAATTATGTTTACCAATCAAGTCCCATTTACCAATTTTCCATCAAAAAGTGACAGGTCTAAGTCACTTGGACCATTTTTTTTTCTTTAATGCTAGTCTTTCGAGGGTATATTTGGTTTTGAAACACACATCACTTTTTGATTGTATCTGTTGTAGAAATCCCTTACTTAGACGTCTGTCAAACTACCTTATGGAACATGTTGTGGAACAGCTTTGCCTTGAGTCTGAACTCTATATGACTCGCGGCAGTCATACGGGATCTATCATAAACATTCGCCGTCCCTCACAGTCTCATTCAAAGCAATTCTGTAAATACGTACACTCGTAACTCAATAAACCTGTCTACTTCCACATGACGGTCTTGGCTTCAGAGAGGAATGTGTACCGCATAAGCCAATGTCAGGCATGTTTCACTTTCAGTCGTCTTCCCGGTACCTGGAGGACAGAGACAGAATCAAACAAGCAAACAAAGCAAGAAATGAAACACACAGATTTCTGCGGAGCCCCCGAAGATGCTTTGTGTTCCATATACTGTAGCTTGCGCCTACAAACACCCCTCGCTCTTGACTTTAATCTATATTATAGGCAGAGATTATCCATCAAACCTTCACTTTCCTCATGAAAATCTGCGATTTTTTTCACCATCTGATGATTGACATGGCACATAGGCGCTCTGTCTCTGACAGTTTAGGCAGCATTAGTTGGAGTGGCAGCCGTCTTGCTAGGAGTTAATGATAATAATTATTTAGCATTTTTTATTGCAGGATAATTATTTAAGAGGTTCATGTAGTCAGCAGTGTAATCAGTAAAGAGCGATTACAGAAAATCCACAGGCAAGCAGATGGTAGCTGTTGTGTTTTTTTTTTCCTCTTCCCCACTCATATTAAACTAGAATGCATTATACCAGCTTTGGCAAAAGGACAATGGAAAGGGCAAATTATAAAATTAAAATCTCTTCACTATCTAAAAGAAGAAGAAAAAAATATAATCAGTGGCATAATTAGGACTTTTTGGTCCTGGGCGCCGACACTGCCCAATCAACCCAGCCTATGTAACAGCAAGAGCGCTGAAAAAGGTCCTTCAAAAACAAAGAGATGTACTTAACAGAATTGCCTGACCCCGTTACTTTGTCTATTAGCACAGAATATATCGCTTTTTGTGTTTGCACGCAATCAACACTAGCAAGGTCATGGCTTGTTTTGGGATTTTTTTTCCCTCTCAGCATGTTCATACTCTCCCGCTCTAATATCTTTCGTGGTCTGTTTTTTTTTTTTTTTTTCTCATTATTATATTTATTTTATTTATTTATTTATTTTTGTTTCACTGTACTCGACCAGCAAAGAAGACAACCTCTCTCTCTTTCCAAGGTTAGAGTGATCGGTACACAGAGGCTGCTGCCCTACATTCCTGACTAATTGTATAATTGGAAAAATCTCTCCAAATGAGCGGCCCCCTTTCGCAAGTGTAATCTTCCCATCGCTTCCCCCTTCAAAGCAAATCACAAAAAAACATTTTAGGAATAATAATCATTTCAAAAAGCATCCATTATTAATCAAAAACAGTTGACGATCAACAGAGCCATTGCCAAAATGTCACCTCAATTGCTACCACACACATGGAGTCAACAATCGATGGGCTTGAACTAACGCAACAACCTGAATTACAAATGTGTTGTAATAAAACCGCATGTAAAACGTGGATAATGTTGTCTGGCCTACCCTTTCAGAGCTGACCTCATATGCTGGTGGGCCTTGATCATTTTGCTCAAGACAGAGCTTTGCAAACTGTCTCTCATCTTTGACATTAAAAGATGTACCTGAGAGCTGTCTACACACTCATATTTTATAGTTATGCCTGTGCTCATAGATTGATTGGATTTTTAGATTTATGGCCCTTCACACACTCTGTCATTCGTTACTTGATGGCAGTGAGACGGTGGGGTGATTTCTGAGGTCGACGGTGTTGCAAAGTGCAGTTAAAACGAATCTGTTAATTAACCCTATTGATCAGTCAAAAAATAGAGGCAAATGTGATTTGCATACACCAGGCCAGATCAATGCTTTAACTGATTTTTCATCTCCCTTTTTTTCCTACAAATCTGATTTCCTCTGTTTTCAAAGTGAGAGAAAAGGAGTTGGGCCTAATGCCCATCGATCCACAATTGCATAGACACGAATACAAAGCATTTTATTATGCAGTGAGGGCTAGGAGCATATTAGGAATGGTTCGACTTCAGAGTTCAATACTACGGTTTAGAATATGTCTTTCTTTTTCTGAACCTCACGCCCATGACCTGTTTACTCCTGCCATTGTGTGTGCTCTATTTGCATTGTTCTTTAAGAAAAAAATGATAATTAAAATGCAGTCACAGTTTTGCTTTGTGAATATTGTACTTGTGCATTAAATACTACTCTAATTGTTAGCTGAATGGAACACATATTATTAATAAGGTGATATTTCTTCAGGCAAAACAAAATCTGTTCCCTTTTCCTGATTGAGTCACAAACAACAACAAGCAAAATAACAACGTCTAAAAAAGGGTGGGGGGGAAACAATAGGTGTTAAAAAAGCAATATGCTGCGTTTTCTCAAGAGCATCTTATTATAGCGTATTGATTTATAAGGCTTTAAATGCGATCCACCATGCAGCAGTCAAGGACGGAAAGAGGGAAAGAGGGAGATAGAAATAGGAAGAAAGAGATGGCTACACTGGGGCTTAGTGGCAGCCATTGGGTGCTGGAGAATGCCCTGTGCTGAATAGTTTTGGAACACAAAAGGGTAATTGTTTTAGCCCAGATGTTGCTTTCGCACAACAAGCAGGATACAATGTTCCTACTGAGCTGATGAGCCCAATCAGTAGAATGATTAAAAATTGATTTTGTCCCTGTAATTACAGTATGTAAACTACTTAGCCAGGATTGCAAAGGAAGTGATTTTCTAATTACGTATATACTCTGGTGTCTAATGATTGGTTTTTTAAAGTAATGAAGAGAGGGTCCTAACGACTCCTATGTGATCTGTTGGTTAAGGGGAAAAGTGAGCGAGAGAGAAGAGAAAAAGATAGAAAGAGAAAGAGAGAGAGAGAGACAGAGAGACAGAGAGAGGGGGACCATCGTTAGGGCAAAGGCAGCAGGCAGACAAAGAGCTGAAATTGAATTTTCGCCACGGTAAAAGGCGAAGGGATTGTGTTTGTTAACATGCGAACCGAACGCTAATGGTGGCCGTGACTTGTGTGGGGTTACCAGTCCAACAATCTGGACTCTCCAATTAAATCCCCCTGGAGTCATCATTACCACAAACACACACGCACACTCACATACACACACACACATTATTATCATATTTTTGATTTGAAAGTTTTAGTATAATTATTGAACAGCAGACAACATGCTGAACTTGTTTCTTGTTTAGGTGGACAACAGCTTATTAAACAACAGGACAAAAAAAAACTGAAAAAAAAAAAAAACAAACTGAAACCCCCCCCCCAAAAAACAAACAAAAATGTAACCACCACAGTTAAACACTGAAGCTGTAATTTATGATATTTTTGTGACAATAATTTTAAAGTAGTTTCACTGTTTTTACAGTGCTTTCTTCAATTTCTTTAACACTTTTACATTTGTTGGCACATTGTTTTTCCTGATGTTTTACTGATATCCACAGCAATTTTTGTGAATTTACTGTTAAAGGGATAGTTCACCCAAAAATGTAAATTATCTCATGATTTACTTACCCTCCTGGCATCCCAGTTATGTGACTTTCTTTCTTCTGCAGAACACAAATGAAGATTTTTATAAGAATATCTCAGCCCTGTAGGTCCTTACAATGGAAGTGAATGGGTGCCAACATTTTTAAGCTCCAAAATCCACATAAAGGGAGCATAAAAGTAGTCCATATAACTCCAGTGGTTAAATCCATTTGTTTAGACACAATATGATAGGTGTGGGTGAGAAATAGATCAATATTTAAGTAATTTTTTCATACATTTTCCTCCCTGCCCAGTAGGGGGCGATATGCACATAGAATGTGAATCACTAAACACAGAAGAAGGAGAATGTGAAAGTGAAGGAAAAAGGATTTAAAATTTTGATCTGTTTCTCACCCACACGTATCATATTTCTTCAGAAAATGTGGATTTAACAACCAGAGTCGTCTGGAGTACTTTTATGTTTCCCTTATGTGGATTTTGGAGCTTCAAAATTTTGGCACCCATTCACTTGCATTGTATGGACCGACAGAGTTATTTTTCTAAAAAAAACTTTGTTTGTGTTCTGCTGAAGAATGAAGGTCATGCACATCTGGGATAGCATGAGGGTGAGTAAAGGATGAGAGAATTTTCACTTTTGGGTGAACCAACCCTTTAATTCCATTTAATTAATTTATCTTGTCAAAAACTATTGCTTAAAAACATTCAATATACTTTAGTCTTGCACCACTAACTCTGGGTTTAAGGAAAAACAACAATGAAGCACATATCTGCGCTGTTGAAAACATTGAACCATTTCAGCCCTGCTTTTAAATTCTTAAGCAACAGATTAGAGTAATCTGATAACGGTTGGCATTCTACGAAGCGAACAGGATGGAAAAAAGAAAACAAACAAACAAAAATTCCACACAATAGGAAGCAATGCTCACGCAGCTTTGTATTGTGGGTGGATTTGGGGGTAACATAAATCCAGATTCATTATGACGAGCAAAAAACTTTGAGGGAAAGAAAACCATGAGCGACACAGAGAAAGAAGGAGAATCGCTCAGCCTTTGAAATGCTGCCAGTATCAAACTGTACTTTTCAGACACAGTTGATTGGGAGAGAAGCTGATAGCGCGGCAGAGTCTGGCCCCTTTAATAATTCATTTAGTTAGGCTATGATCTATCATTTTGTACCTTTTGACATGTGATATTGAAATTTAATATTGCATCAATACAAATGATGTATTGCCAGTCGGCGTGGGGGATGTGGATGGGAAAACGATCTTTGGATGTCTTTCAGTTTTTCCCCTTCTCTTTTCAAAGTTAGATTGTGCTTGAGCACAAAGGCAGATGTTCAGTAGAGAACCCCTCTCTTCCACAACTTTGATATGTATGTTTAAAAAAATGACATCTTTAAAGACTCGTCGAGTGCTCGCTGTCTTCGGTGTGGGTGCGTGTGTATTTTTGTTTGTGTGTGGTGAAAATTGAAAGTGAAAAAGCACTATTGCTGAGAAGAAGAGAGGAGACAGATTCTGTTATAGAATGCCTTCACATATTCTCTATCACGTGACACATGGCTCACATTATCACTATTCATGGGCAAGAGTTGGAAGTCAAGTGCAGAAACATTGTCATGTTGCAATAAAGCAATGTCACACGAGTAAGACTGCTGTTGTTTTGAATATCAGCAATCAGAATATTGTGGTGATACTCAGTACCACACCACTCTTGTTCATGTAATCTTGTTTTTCTATAATTGCTTTTTAAGCAAGAAGTTAATATTGAGGAACTTGCGTTTAAGGCAAAATATAGTTATTTCGTTATCATAACAGTTTTTATGTTTAACTTTTCTGCACTCATGAAAATGGTTCCAAAAGCAGCCAAAGCAGATTCCACTGTTTTGCCGAGCATCGCCAACTGACAGCCTGTCTGGAACTTTGCAAATTCGTGATACAAACCATGAACATTCCAGTGTTGTTATTAGAAATATCAGCAATGATATGTCAACACTGCCAGTACTAACTGAACTGGAACTAACCGTTTTATAATAAAGAGTAAATTGGATTTTTTTAGTTCCCTAATTGAGATGTTAGTACTTATCAGTGTGTAATTACTGTATGTTTGCCCAGTGTTCACAGAAACTCTCCTTCTGACATGTACCGATTCACAGAATACGTCCTCTTGCCAACTTTATTTTGTCTGTGGAAGTGTATTTTAGGCCAAATCCCTTTTAGTTTTCAGTCAAGGCTGTCTTTATTAGCTGTGATTTCTGACACTTGTTCCTTAGGCACTGCAAGCTAGTGCTAATGATATCCGATGAGTTTCTCCCATGCTCCACCCCATCACTGTCATAAACACATGGCTTTCTACCAGTTTACTCTCAAACAGTGGCAGCAAGAGCCGGATGTCAATTAGACTTTCTTATGGTAAACACCGCTGGTGAGGAAGCATTATATGCACTAAGCCATACAGGTGAGATGGGCTCGAAAACTAGATGAAATACAAGCAGAGTTACTAATTACACCTTTACCCTAATATGTAAAATTCAGATCTGGTCTGATGAAGACTTTTGGTGAAATGAAGTGGTAGATTATCTGTTGATCAAATTGAATTGAAGTAAAAAATTACATCTGATTGCGCTGAGGAATGATGGATGGTCTAAAGAGGTTAAAGGTGCACATTTGTTTTCCTTATTTGAAAGTTTTACCACTAAAGAACTAAATAGTCAAAATAATGTAGTTAAAATATTTTAAAATTATGTACACTCACAAGAGATGAAGAATCCTGTTATATTGTGTCTGACATTATTGGCCAATTTAACAAACATATTGCTGAGTACGTTTTTAAGGGCTGGTCTGTAGGTGCTACGTTTGTCTGTCTGTCTGGATTAATCTGTAGGAATAGGGCTTTTTTATGATACAGTATGTCCAATCAACATTGTAATCTGTCGGTAAGATCTATAACGTACGGTTTATTACACATCGCTAGAAAACCATAGGTCTTGTAGTAAAGGTAAAGAACAATTACAGGGTTCCTCTAATAGAGGTGCGATAATGATCTTATCTCAAGATACATTTTGTCATCACATGGGAACCATCCATTTATGAGTGTGTGTTTGCGCGTATTCGAGCGTGTTGTCTTTTATTGATGGACTTTTGCGGCACTTCATATTATAAATCTGAGGCAACAAATAAAGATTGATTCTGACGAAAAACCCAAAAATGCATATGGCATTTCAACATATATTATGATTTACTAGTATGTGACATGTTTGGGCACATATGCATACACATAATTAACTGTCCCCACGTATTCATCGGGGGCTGGTGTGTTATTAAAGCCATATGACATAATTGCATTTGATGTGGAATAAGCCGGGATTCTATGTCTCTCCCATGTGAGGATGGCAGGAGTGATGGACGAGCACATTAGCAGCAGGGACAACATTAGATTTGCTCAAAATTATTGATCTTTTGTTTGCCAGCCAAGTCGGCAATAAATAACCGAATAACATAGACGCTACTCATTATCGTTGTGCCAACTAACAGACCTCTATCAAAACTACTCTCTCCTGCCTCCTGCACCCTCTCTCTGTCTCATTCCCTGCCTCACTTTCTCTCCGAGACACGACGATATTAATCTGCTTTTAATTCCTGTACTTTTACAGCTTGTGCTTTAACTTTAGGCCCCACTGTCACTATCTGATTCCCTTAAAATGTTAATCTAGACGTGATAACCTGTATTATTCCATATTTTACACACCCGCATGCAGAGGCTCTCTGTTTTATTCCCACCTTCTTAGTGGAAAAAAATCCTTTTATCACACAATGGGTAATTTATATCCATTACCAACGTTTTCAATCCTTTACAGGGCTGCTGTCAGTGCCTTTGGCACCCTCATGATTAATGTGATCTAATAATAGTGTGCCATTATATTTCCTTTAGTAAAACATGTACCAACATCCTATTCAGCCCCAACCAAATTCATAGCCTCTTAGAATGGTTCTCGCCCTGCTTGAGCTGAAAGACTAGATTGCTATTTTTGCACAGGGGATGATTGTGGAGAGGATTTGGGGAACTGTGGGCTCATTTTTTGCATCATTTGGAGGTAGGAGATGATGTGATTGTGTATTTGATGATTTGTGTTCAGCAGGTTGTGTTTATCAGCAATGTGCATACTTGTAGAAGGGGACAGGTATGCTCTTACACATTCTCGTTCTCACCATTTGTCTTTCTATTCATTATCTTTAATGTTTGGTGTCTGAGAGAGCCCAAGGCTGGTTTGCAAGCTCTAAAAACAGGTTGATACTTCATGACTTGTCCTAATATTATGGGAGCTGACTGTAAACAAAATTTGATCTTGACATGCTTTAAACATCTTTGTGAAAAATGCTACTATACTTATAATGTTCTTGATAACACCTTAACAGACTCACTTACTAAGACTCTCTGATTGGTGCTCACAATGTAGCAGTGCACCCCTTACCAATATTTTTCTACAGTGTGTTTTTGCTAATGTCAAATTGACCTCAAACACAAACACTTTTACAATACTGGATAACAATCACCTTTCTGAAAATGTGCATGTCTACCAGCAGCGGGCCGTGCATTTGCAGTCTAGGCCTTCAGTGTGATTCATGCCATTAAGAAAACACAGTTTCACAATGAATAAGACACCCTATGCTTTGGGCATCATACATTATATCGCAGCTAACTAGCAATACCAATTGACATTTTAAAAACACGTCCACGCATGAAAGCCAGAACTTGAAATGACACTTTATTCTCAAGCAAGCCTAATTTTAACTGTAGCATGACTGTTTTGTGAAATGAACGTCTCCCGAACAGACTTTCAAAAATCATAATTTTTCATATGAATCTACCAAGGAGGTCTATAATACCTGGAAAAATCAATCTAATAATATGTGCGATTTAAATGTTGCTTGCAATACATTTCGTTTCATCAGGGTACATGGTTATGCTGTGTTTCATTCAAGTTGGATGTGGGATATTCCTACTTGATATCTCTGACCATAATTGCATTCCATTCCCCGATATTCGGAACTGCAAGGCTCCCGTTAGCTTAGCAGGGGTTTGACTCTCATTAGAGATGTCTTCTAGCAACCCAACTGATCAACAACGCAGCAGCGCTAGCATTTGTGCTTCAGGTGTATGATTATCAAAAGAGATTATAATTTACCATGTTTTATACACCTGTTTCTGCAAGCATATGTTAAACAAGCTTTAATATCATGGAATGTGGAAACGAACTAATTTATCGATATTACTTAATAAATCACTTACTTTGTATATCTGTTTGTGTGACATCATGCCCCTGCATCTCGGCGAAATTGGAGTTGAGAATTTCTGCACGAGCCTACAAGTTGTTCTGACTTCAAGATGCATTCCATTGAACTTTTCCTAGTAGGAAGTTGTAAAATCCGACTTTCCGAGTTGAATGGAACCCAGCACTACTTTTCAAAACTTGATCCGACACTGAATGCTCAAGCAGCCTAATATACACTTAGAAAATTCCTGATGTTGCTATAACAATGCAAAAAGCACTTACCAATTTACTTGAAGTGAAAATCAGTCTTCCTTTCCTGTTTAATAAATTAAGCAATCATACGGTCATGTAGAACATCTTGTGTTTTTAAATCCATAAGGATCTCTTTCTCAATGGCAATAGTGGCAGTGATGACAGCCAACTATTAGCAAGCTCTCGTGCTCTTCGCTTTCAAATTACATCACTTGATTGCATCACTCAAGGCCAGCTAGAAGGCCTCGACATATCCTAAAGATCACACCCACCAAGAACAAATAAATCAATCTGACTGGCTGATGAATATGACAATCTGACTTTAGTTGCCCATTCATTTGCACTTTTGAGGGATTCTGTAGAAATTCTGAAGGCCTGAGGGGGTGGAGCTCAGACTCATGCACTGCTTCAGCTTCGGGCATGCGATTTGTGAAACAGTTGTCACACTTTGCTTGTAAGCATCAAGGAATACATTCTGTCTGGATAAACTTTTCATTTTTCTCTATTTGTTTGTAGATTAATTAAGAGTGGAAAGTGATTAAAAATACAAAAAGGTGATTGAGAATGAAAGGATGAAAAATATTTCTTTATTTGGCATGTTTGGCCAGCAGAGAAGGCTTTGCTGGCCCTGAGAATTCATCACTGATGTCTACATTCTGAGAAAGCATCTGGTTACTAGGTTTTGATTAGGTCAAAGGAATATACTGTATGCATAGAATTTAAAAGGAACACTAGCAGTCAATTTTGAAATGATTTTTAGCCCAAACATACAGTGCATCCGGAAAGTATTCACAGCACTTCACTTTTTCCACATTTTATGTTACAGCCTTATTCCAAAATGGATTAAATTCATTATTTTCCTCAAAATTCTACAAACAATACCCCATAATGACAACGTGAAAGAAGTTTGTTTGAAATCTTTGCAAATTTATTCAAAATAAAAAATGAAAAAAAAAAAAAATCACATGAACATAAGTATTCACAGCCTTTGCCATGACACTCAAAATTGTGCTCAGGTACATCCTGTTTCCACTGATCATCCTTGAGATGTTTCTACAACTTGACTGGAGTCCACCTGTGGTAAATTCAGTTGATTGGACATGATTTGGAAAGGCACACACCTGTCTATATAAGGTCCCACAGTTAACAGTGCATGTCAGAGCACAAACCAAGCCATGAAGTCCAAGGAATTGTCTGTAGACCTCCAAGACAGGATTGTATCGAGGCACAGATCTGGGGAAGGGTACAGAAAAATGTCTGCAGCATTGAAGGTCCCAATGAGCACAGTGGCCTCCATCATCCGTAAATGGAAGAAGTTTGGAACCACCAGGACTCTTCCTAGAGCTGGCCGCCTGGCCAAACTGAGCGATCGGGGGAGAAGGGCCTTAGTCAGGGAGGTGACCAAGAACCCGATGGTTACTGTGACAGAGCTCCAGCGTTTCTCTGTGGAGAGAGGAGAACCTTCCAGAAGAACAACCATCTCTGCAGCACTCCACCAATCAGGCCTGTATGGTAGAGTGGCCAGACGGAGGCCACTCCTCAGTAAAAGGCACATGACAGCCTGCCTGGAGTTTGCCAAAAGGCACCTGAAGGACTCTCAGACCATGAGAAACAAAATTTTCTGGTCTCTTTGGCCTGAATGGCAAGCGTCATGTCTGGAGAAAACCAGGCACTGCTCATCACCTGGCCAATACCATCCCTACAGTGAAGCATGGTGGTGGCAGCATCATGCTGTGGGGATGTTTTTCAGCGGCAGGAACTGGGAGACTAGTCAGGATCGAGGGAAAGATGAATGCAGCAATGTACAGAGACATCCTTGATGAAAACCTGCTCCAGAGCGCTCTGGACCTCAGACTAGGGTGTCAGTTTATCTTCCAACAGGACAACGACCCTAAGCACACAGCCAAGATAACAAAGGAGTGGCTACGGGACAGCTCTGTGAATGTCCTTGAGTGGCCCAGCCAGAGCCCAGACTTGAACCCGATTGAACGTCTCTGGAGAGATCTGAAAATGGCTGTGCACCGATGCTCCCCATCCAACCTGATGGAGCTTGAGAGGTCCTGCAAAGAAGAATGGGAGAAACTGCCCAAAAATAGGTGTGCCAAACTTGTAGCATCATACTCAAAAAGATTTGAGGCTATAATTGGTGCCAAAGGTGCTTCAACAAAGTATTGAGCAAAGGCTGTGAATACTTATGTACATGTGATTTTTTTATTTTTTTATTTAATAAATTTGCAAAGATTTCAAACAAACTTCTTTCACATTGTCATTATGGGGTATTGTTTGTAGAATTTTGAGGAAAATAATGAATTTAATCCATTTTGGAATAAGGCTGTAACATAAAAAATGTGGAAAAAGTGAAGCGCCGTGAATACTTTCTGGATGTACTGTATAGAATGCAAAGTGAATATTAACTAAATATGAAGGTTTCAGACCAATGTCTGTGACATATTTTGTGTCAAGAGTAGTCTTATACTCAACTCTTTCATTGTGAATGTGTTATAGTGTCAGCTGTAAGTTTGTGGCTCTAATGTGTATGTGTGTGTCTGGTGTCTGTCATGGTTTTATTACCCATGTGGTTGGTGGTGAGGACCGGCTTGTGGAGGGTCCCACCACTGTGTAAAATTGACATCAGATGGTTGTGATGACTAGAACAATATAACATCCAGTCTTCAAGTAGCGAGGGGCAGCTAACCCCAAAGACAGAATACATGGTGACCCCCCACACACTGAGGGCCATCCACAGCTGTCAGCACTTCACATTTAACATGCCCTCTTCTGTCTCCCTTTCTCTCTCCTCCTTATTGTATCCATAGCTTTTTCCCCTCCAAAGTTTAACACCTACATGACATGGTTTGTTGGTTCTTATTCAACTGGTAGAGCATGCCGCTAGCAATGCCAGAGTCATGGTTTTGATTTCCAAGGAACACACACACTTGTATACCTTATTGCTTTGGATTAAAGTGTCTGCTAAATGCATAAATGTGATTGTTCTTTCTGTTTAAGAACAAGTTGACATCAAAGGAGGGGCTTAAACAGGTGAGTCATTGCTTCTTCCCCCCGCCCCCCGGCTCTGTTAACCGGGGAAACCCTTCAGGCAGGTGGGGAGGGAGGGGTGGGCTTGACAGGGGGACAGCAGAGGAGATTGCTTGCTGTGAGCTCAGCATTTTCTAGGGCCCAGACTAGAGCTAAGCACACACACACACACACACACACACACAGAGAGAGAGAGAAAGAGAAAAGGAGAGGGAGGGATGTTCACACTGAATAAGCCTCCGTTTGAGCTGTGACTATGCACACGCCTGGTAGTGGCACCACCGCCTGTCTGTAATTCCCATGATGCAATCCGTATGATGATGATGACCATAATGATGAAGATGATTATGATGACTACCCACTTTGTGGCTTTATATCATCTGTCCAATACATGTGGATCTGCGCCGAAGCTAATTCCCCTTTAATCTTCTAAATGTTCCATCAAAGCAAAGGACGACACACTCAGAGCAATAGCTTTTTAAATAACATATTACAGGAAAGGCTGTACCATATGCACCAAAACAAACACGCCCAAAAACCAGCCATGCGGTATATGCATATCCAAAAAACATTACCTAAAGGGGGAATTCACTAAACAGTTGTGCCACTTTTTCAAGTTTTTTCAAGCACAAAAACAGTCTTATTAATTAACCACCCACAATCCAATTTAACAAGTAACTACTGTAAATACACTGAAATAGCGTTGTACAGTGAGTATTAAGTCACTGACATTCTTTTAAGCACAAACACACCTCCTGTCAATATAAATTAGGCTTATTATAGATACGTCTTACTCACAAAGCTCAGCACTACTAATATTGCTAAGCAATACCATTAACATTTCACAATTCTTGATACCAGTTTTGATACCAATTTCTTGGTTAGTTGGGGGTATGTGAGGAGGCAGCTCTTTTCCAAGCTGCCAGGTTAGCCGTTATTTCTAACAGAGCTGGTGGAAAGGCCCCTACAGCCGAGAGGCAATATGCTGTGGAGGTGTGGGAGAATATGTAACGCTCATCTGTTGATGGCACATAGAAAAAAATTATTTAATAAATAAAAAATCTGTTACCATGTTGATTAATATCTATTTATATTAAAGTCAAGATGGTCTGCGAGCTTGACACCTAAATGCAGTAGTGCAAAGCCATTTTCTCCTTGTTCTTTCACACTCTTGCTGTCTTTTTGCCTCTTGCCAAAATCAGAAGGATGACGTGAACTGAATATGTGTCATAATTCTGGGAAGGGTGGAAAGATATGCACATGTCTGTGTGTAAGAGCAAAGAGTCCTGTACCTATGAACAATGCATTGTGGTACTGTAATGGTTTGAATAATTGAGAACCCACATTATTTTCAAATGCCATTGTCTGTCCGTCTGGGTATGTAGAGGGCATCGGAAGCCATGTGAAATGTGAAGGAGCCATGCAAACTGGTCCACTGGCACTTATCTGCCATTGGTTACTGCTCTCTGACACAAGAGGTGGAATTTTATCACAGAGGTGGCATTGATACAGACACAACTCTCTCATTGAAGTCCATCTCGTGTGTTCATCTCCTGGCCTTGTATAACCAGAACCATTGACAAAGATGTGAAACAAAAACCTGCCATATTTTATTCATACTTCAAAAGTGTCCTGGTCTGCATGAGTGCTAGCCACAGATCAATCTTAGGGACTGCACAAGGCAGCCGGTGGGTAGAGAGAGGGCCATTATTGATTGATCAGTGGAATATGGCATGTGTTTGTCTCAAATGGCCACACTAAACCCAGCTGTCACTGACTTGACATGCTGACATTTACACACAAACACAGATACATACACTCACATATACGGGAGTGATGGATGGACCCATACAAACACTCTCACACATATGCATACAGCTAAATAAGGATTACGAATAACTATAAATAAGTAATAAATATACACATCCTTTGTGCTGATCAGTTTTTCTTCAACACACACACACACACACACACACACACACACACACACACACACCCACACACAAACACACACACACACACACACACACACACACACACACACAGGTTTGTTTCACTATATAAGTGAGGCCATCTCATAGACTTCCATTGATTTCATAGCAGGCCAATGCTATTTTCTATACCCTAACCCTACCCCTACACCTAACCCTCACATAAACCTGTGCACATCAGTGGATTTAAAGCTAAACAAGATTTGGCCAATTTATGAGCATTTTTTACTAATGAGGACCACTTAAAATGTCCTCATTAGTGGGTTTTCAACAAGTTGCACTATATTTGTGAGGATATTAAAAAAAAAAAAAAAAATGGCACTCACAAATATAGTACACACACACAGAAACAGCTTTTAAAAAGATATCACATTGCTGTATTGTGAGCGAATGGCAGATTCTCACTTATGAAAGGTATTTTTCAATTTTTAACCACACAGAGCATTGTGACTTTTTCACAGAGCCACACACACACATAAACACACACACACCTGGCACGCAGACAGCAGAGGGCTGGGTGGAGAGGAGCTTGCAGTGTAAGATTCAGCATTGCGGGCTATAAAAACGATAGTTTAACAATTGATCGGCAGAGCAGTGGTTGAAATGGCAGCTGTAAATCAATTTTATCTCTCAGCCTCTAAAGAGTGTTTTCTAATGAGGTTAATGTCATATAATGACCAAATTCTGCCATTTAAGAGATGCCCTAAAGGTGTGCACACAAGACGGATGTCACCCAGAAAACAAATCGACAAAATATGTTATTATGATTTACCGTTTAACCCTTAACCTAAACCTAACTGAACCATAATTTTAATATGAGAATAACTTTTGTATACCATGTAAGTAAGAGAAACACGGGAGTTTTGAACTAGCATTTTTACATTTTTTGTCACGTTTAACCCCTAATCCAAACCTAAACCTTATCATAAAGACTAGTCCCTTACCCAAACTCTAATAACTTTTGTGTATGGCGAAAGAAAGGAAACATAAGTGTGGAATAGGTGTGGAATGAGATGAGGAAAGCCTATTACAGGTTACTGTACATCAGTCTTTTGTATTGCTGAAATAAATATGAAATGAAAAAACAAACTTGTTCACAGATGATTCGTTGAATTGGAGGATAGCTAAATTGTGATGCCTGTGTTGTATCCTTTTGAAATTATATTTGTTGATTGGTTGGTCAATATGGGAATATAAATTATACCTTTTCATACAAGCCAAGTCAAAAGGCATCTTACAATCTCTTGCGATTATTATGAGTTGTCATAAGACAACTTTATGTTGGATATTTGGCTATTTTGAGATTATCAGCACAGTCTAATAACTGCATATTTTCTGATTTTAAATATTTTTGAGTGAATATTGTGTATAAAAATATGTAAAAATTTATCATTTTGTATACATCTTAATTCCTATTATTAAATTATATAACATTATAAAATGTATGGCAGATGACCTCTATAATGCAATGCAAATTACTGAGCAGGTACTTTAAACTGTTTTTTATTTTATTTATTTATTTATTTTTATTCACATGCATATCTTTTTCTAATACACAGACATTTATATAGTCCAACCTTCTCAGGTGTAAAAAGAGTTTGCTGTGGTCAGCTATTAACACCCACATAAGAAGAAGATTAATTCAAGCTCTGAACATAAGAAGAAATATTAAGAAAACAGTCTGGTCCTAAGGCTCGCATCTATCATAAGAGCCCTAAAGCTATTACTATGATCTAATCAGGTTTAATATGATATCCTATCAAAGCCCTGTCCAAAAAAGCCATGCCTTAATTCTAAAACCACATGTACAACTGATGACACAGACTAAATTGTTTTGTTCTCTTTTGTTTTTTCACCATAGACTATGCATGAAAAATAAATACATTCTAAATGATAACCAATGTTAGTTCTCAATAGTACAAAGAAGGCACTGAAAATTTAAATAACAAACCATATGATGAGTATTATGTGTTGAGTTACACACAGTATTACCACAGACTCTCAAATCACAGTACTTTGCTTTCATAGCCTCTTATGTACAGTACATATCCCTCAGAGATTTTCCTTAGTCTTTTCCATTCCCCCCCCCCCCACCTCTCTTTCTCATTCTGTTCCTTTCTGTGCTTTAATGAATTGAGCGGTAGATGAGATTATTTTTTAGGGATTAGGCTGCCGTGGCTGTGTGGAGCAGTCACTGACCTATAAAGAAGGCCTTTAAGGAGCCTCATTAATCCACCTGTCCAGGAATTCTGTATTTATATGTGTCTCTCAGTTCTGGACTGAGGTTCTCAAATGTGATCTGGAATTACCACTGCTGGCTCCCAATTCATTTCCTGAGTGATTAGTGACATAGCCACACAGCAGCCGCTGTGGGTGGCATACAGCACAGAAGCTGGGCTCTTTATATGGTTTGGGTAGTGCAGTGATGTGTGCATGCCCATGTACCCTAAAAATGCTATGTTTTTACCTTGCTAGATAAACCTCTGTAATTCAATGTAGTACACTTCCTTTATGTTTTCGAACCCCGCCAGCATTTGCCCATACACACGTGGTTGGATATCAAATATGTGCTCTTTTACTCTCTTCAGCTCTATGATTCCCTTGTCAGCCTTCCCACCATCATTGCTAAAATCTCACTCCCTCAGTCGCTCGCCCTCCACCCCCCTTTGCTCTCTAAACATCCGTCAATGACCACCATACAAGCAGCATATACACCATTTTGATCCGTTCACATTTTGAAGCACCACTTGCACAAGATGAGGGTCTTTCTCTCACTCCCTCTCTCTCACTTCATTTTTTTTATCCTCTCTTTGATTGATATGTGAAATAAGTCCCTCTCCTGCTCTCTAAAGGCAGTCGGTGTAGAAGGCCTGAAAGGTGGCTATTGTCAATGCGAGAGCACTTTGTCAGGAAACAATTCTGTTCCCAAGGCCCTGAGGACATGTTAAAAAAGATACAGCCCCCATTGTGTACTATAGGAACTTTAATTTTGCTTGTGAGGTCATTTTAATCCTGATGAATTTTTATAGTCGCTGTGGCGCTGAATAGGGAGCAGTGCTAATGCTTGATTAAAAAAAAAGAGAGAGAGAGCAAGAGAGGCGATTTTTTTTTTTTACCACCCACAGACCACCTAAACTTAAGGCATTAAAAAAAAAGGCCAGACAGAAAGGAATTGGAGAAGCTTTTGTGGCGGGACACATTGGGGTGTATTTAAGTTTACAAAGGAGTTTTCCTCAATGGAGACTGGTTCCTACATGGAAGCTTAAAATCAGTAGGGGCTTAAAGATAGCAGTAGTATGAAGAAACAGCAGTCATCAGCAAAGCACTCTTGAGAGAACATTCGAAAATGAGCTGAAGAAATAATGTGATGCTTTTCCCTTTCATTTCATCTCTGTCCTCTCTATATTTATGAGGGGGTTATAGAAATTCGAGGCTGAGCTGTAATACCACACCATAAAAAAAAAGGGAAGACAAGCAGGAAACAAAAAAGTGTCTATAATTGAATTAACAGAACGAAGGTGCGTGTAAAACCACCATGGAGGAAATCTCACGCCATTTTTACCTTGTTTTGTCTACTCTTTATACACATTTAGCATCAAAGTTCCTCAGACCGCCACAAAAGTGTAATTGTTGTTGGTTCCCGGCCCTCCCTTCTTCAACCTGAAACAGTCAGGTTTACTCAGAGATTTAGCTTAATCTCCATTTGAATGCTGAGAATTTATCTCGTGTTTACATCATAGTTTTATTTCCTTCATGTTTTTAGTAAATTTTCAGTGTTTTTGTTGTCAGTCTGACCCTCTTTGTCTCTTTTTGTGCAAAACTCTGAATGCATCCATGAAGGAGACACAACCAGTCACATACGACAGTCACACCTACAACATGTCAGAAGTGTGGCAGCTGTAGAAAATAATTCAATTAGGCCACCCTAGAGAGGCAGTAATTGATCAGTACTAGTTTTATTATTATTATTATTGTATTTTTTTCATTTTTTCTTTCATCTTAACTCCTTACTCCTTTTTTATAAGCTGTTGTTTAATGAAAACAAAATCCTGTTTTCAGAATAAGAGACTGACTGTCTGACTCATGCTCGGCTATTTATATAATCTCCAGTCTTTCCAAATGAGAACATGTTATGCCTTGTGCTAAACGCATCATTTGCATCACTCCATGCTGTATTTGGAGATGTTTGACTCTTAGTCTTTGAACTCGAGTCCGATATAGCCCACGCCACACAGCCTGTGTGGTAGTTCCTCTCCCCGCCCCTATTGCCCCCACAAAGTTTAACCGAAAACACATTGAAATGCACATTATTCAAAAAGAACATAACCGGATATGAGTGTCATTGTTTGGAACAACTTAAAAGGGGAGTCATCTCTTGCGATGATTCACTCTAATGGAAAGTTTACAATGTGCTGCACCAAGCTTCGACCCAGTGACTTGCTTTCTCGTTCTTCTATAGGGAGGTAAAACTTCCTTTTCCCTGACTCTGCTCTTTGCACCCCGCCTCTATGTCAGGGGCTTTCGAGAGCATGCAGTGCATTAATATGGACACCTGCTTTGTTCCTGACAGCCCGTTCTCCGTCATCTTGCCTTATACACTCACAACCCCTCTTTCATCATCTTTCAGTGGCCTGTCTGCAAAGGGCCTACCTGATCTTACACCGGGACTGAGGTTTCACTTTGCTGCCCATCCTCTAGGGAGAGCAATTGTACGTGCAACTGTGTTTATGTTCGGTGGTCTACAAAGTCCCTGTCTCACAGTGTGGCACTGTGTGGTTTTTCCATTCGGAATGTAGCACGCACCTGTTCAATCTCAGAAACTATTTACAATCTACAAAACACAGTCACAAAGCAAAAGATCAAATGCACAATCAAACTCCAATTCTTCCTTTAATTAAATCTGGCTGAGGTTAAGCAGCAAGGAGAGAGGGAGAGGTGTGTGTGTGTGTATGTGTGTGTGTGTGGGTTGGGGGGGGGGGGGGGGGCAAGAGAAGTAGTAAGGAGACAGAGAGAAAAACGAATTCAGAGAAGGGCACAATATGTTCTGTTACATTATACTTATTCTTAGCTAGGAGAGAGGCAAAAGGGCAGTGAAAAGGAATACTTGCTATTTAATTACTGTCAGCTGAATGAGCTGTGCTTTCTGCCGTTCTCCTCGCCCCCTCCCTGATGTAAAAATTCTTATTCACTTAGTATGTAGGTCACATTACAGTGGTGTCTGGTTATTGGACATGGGCTTAGATAACTGTTTGTTGAGTATTAAATGCTTTTGCTGCCTCAGCACCCTTTCTAACTGGTATTTTTCACACAGCTGTGCTACTGAAAAGAGGCAACGCTGCTGCAAAAATCATGCTAAACACCCCTCCGCAAACGCCGAACCACCCGTAGGAGTCTTTAAAAGAGGCTCTGTCTGCGTAAAGTATTTATCTTTGTGTTTATAAGGAAACAGAGAGAGGCTTATATTTAAAAGTGCTTGTTAAAGGAGCGCGGTGACATAGCAGATGGGAAATAAATCTAAAATTCTATTTTTTTTTTAAAGGAGCCACACAAAAATTTGTGGTAAACCCAATGACCCCTGTGTCCCAAGGTGTTATTCAAGCAGATGAATCACTGCTTTCTTTCGACTAATCTGTGTTTGCTTTGTGTGACCTTGCTTGTGGCTATTGTGTGTTGTTCTCACAACGCCTAATGGTCAGGCAGTCAGATAGGTTGCCACGTTGTCACAACGTTGCCAAACACTGGCGACTTGTTTTTCTGTATTTCTCTCCATATTTCTACTGTTCTCTCTCTTCCTCTCTGGGAAGAGAAGAGTCCAGATGGTGATTGATTTTTTTGAGTGCTGACATCTCTGCTTGAGAAGCCTTGTGCTCCTCTCCCTTTGTGCAGAGCAAGTCAGGCACACTAACATCATGATGCGATCAACGGTTCCATACTGCCACCACTGACTAGTGCCATTGATTGACAGATCATGCACTCCACACCACCTCAGACAACAGAATGAACCAAGTACTTAAAAAAGCCACTTCTTTTGAAAGTAGATGGAGACAGGTAAGATGTGGAATAGAAAAGTTACTTGGGAGAACCTCTCAGACCTTAAAGCAGAGCTGTGCCATAAATCTCCAGTCAGGACTGACAGAGAGATGGAACACATTGATCTGGAGAGACACCACGCTGCTCCTCCATAGCGGCAAAAGATAGATGTTTGCCACTGTGCAAATTTGCTACGGGTCCATTGAGTTGACTCCATAGCTCAAATGATGTCATTGGCTAACTAGCCATTCTCAGGCCATTGCCTCTGTTTGCGTGACTAAATACATACAATTAAGGGCTAGGCACTTCTCAATCTCTATGAACTCATTGTTAGCCCGGGTTGAAGTGCACTGATAATGGGGGCCGGGGGAAAACAGGCGTATCATCGTAGTACCGCACACACAGGGCTGGTGGATAAAAGAAATGTCTCATTATCTGACGCGTTTGCTTTTACCCAACAGCTCTCTCTCTCTCTCTCTATGATTTGTTCTTTTGTTTTCCTTAGGCACTCCATTTTCATGGAGGTATGACGTTGTTAACACATGCTTCCTTCTCTCTCTTTCTCTCTCTCTCTCTCTCTCTCTTTCCTTCTCTCTTTCCATCTCTCTTTCTCTCCACTCTGCTGCTAATTCTCCAGTTAAATGCATCATTAGTCATTTAGGGTGGTGTGAAAGTGGCTGGACAGTGGACAAGAAGACCCAAATTTGCAACTTGATGAGGAAAAATAAAAGGCTGATAGATCTATGATAATGAAAGTAATCAACCCTGAATACATACCCAAAACGAAACAGTCCAGAGCTAATTCTGCTCTCATTATATTCTGAGCAGATAGGGCCGAAGCGACCGCATAGATGGAATCACGCTATTCCCTTACTTTTGCTCTGTTTCTGGAAAAGCAGCTTGAACCAGAGACTAACGGTTTTACAGGGATAGTTCAGCCAAAAATGAAGTTAAAAATCTCTATGACTTTCTTTCTTCCTTAAAAAAAAAAAGAAGAAAAAAATCACACACAAAAGATATGTTAGGCAGAATGTTAGTCTCAGTCACCTATCACTTTCACTGCATCTTTGTTCTATCCAATGAAAATGAATGGTGACTGAGACTAACTTTCTGCTAACATCTCCTTTTGTGTTCCATGAAAGAAAGAAAGTCATACAGGTTTGGAACAACATTGAGGGTGAGTACTGTAAATTATGACAGAATGTTCTTTTTGGTGTGAACTTACCTTTATCAAAACTTTATATATGAGACCAGAAACCTCTGACTATTTGTAGTTTATTAGAGTAAGTGTTAATGTGCCCCACACTTTCCCATAGATTTATTTATTCCTATGCACAAAGATAACATGGCACCAGTGACAATCTAAGAAATGGGATGGGGATGTGGGTGGTGGTGGGTGTCTTAACTTGAGAGACAGATAGCGATAAGGGGTGTGCTTGAGGGCGGGTAGCGATAAGGGGGTGTGCTTGCAGCTGGAACGGCAGGCTGGAGGTAAATGGATCTTATTTTGAGGAGTGTCAACATGTGTAAGGTTGCCCACGGCTCATTGCACGGCCCTGATCCCTCCACAGATACACTGATGGATGAGGGGCAGGGGCCCAGCCCCAACAAGGCCTGCTCTGCGCTTCTCTTTCCCTTCTCCCTCCATCTATATTCATCTCTCTCTTTTCCCTAACAATACCTCCTTTCTCTTTTTCTTCATTTCTTTGTTTCTCCATCCCAAACAAATGTGTCTTTTTTGCCTTGTGGTTCACTCTGCCTCTAGATCTCTTTTACTCATTCTTCCTGTTCCTCACATTTGCTGTAACTCTTCATTTGTCATAGGTTGCCTTTTCTTTACTAGCCCTATCTTCTTTCTTTCTTTCTTTCTTTCTTTCTTTCTTTCTTTCTTTCTTTCTTTCTTTCTTTCAGCTAGTTGTGAACACTGACAGCCTGTCTGTTCCAGGTCTGGGAGTCATTACTTGGGGACCACACTAGGAGGCCTATAAATGTTGGCTGATGTCTTTGTAGCCAGGTTCTGTAGTTAAGCCTAATCTAGGCCTGAATCAAGCCAAACAAACTCTCAATGTCCACCACCAAACCAAACTATCACTCCACCTGCTGTTTTACGGCCAGCCAATCTCCAGTCACCTAAAGTCTTACATTGCTTTGGGTAAATTATTCCTGTTCAGTCAAATGGCTAATTGGTTACAGATTGCTCTTTAACCCTGGGGTTACACACCCCTCGCAGACTGTAAAAGTATTAAGGGAGATGGAGTGTGGTTTACAATGTGGCAGAGTGAGGAGGTCACCAGATTCGGAGCTCTGGAGGTTTCAGCACACATGTGTGTATGTGTTTTGGGTTTGCGAAAAAAGCTGGAACATTTTAGGAACTACTGTAGGAAATCAGCTGCCTGTGGCCTCAACCAATACACTTCCCACCTTTACGTTTTGTATGCACAAACACACACACACACACGCAGTCTAAGTAAGTGAACACCATTGAGAGGGTTGCACTCCAGCAATCTGTCATTCCAAGGCATCTGGTGTTCTTTTTGTTTCTCTCTGTTTCCTTCTCCTCTCTCACTCTCTCTCTTTCTCTCTTTCTCTCTCTCTCTCTCTCTCTCTCTCTTTTTTTTTTTTTTTTTTTTGCTGTTCCAGTTTTTCCTTCACTCTTTTCAGCGTGTCATGACAAACATGCTTGATTGGATGCGCAACAATCAATGCAGCAGCCCCTCTAACAGTGCAGAGAGAAGGGGCTTCTGAAGTGTCTCGGTGCACCTTTAATTCGACAATCCCAATGTGTACATCAGGTAAACCTGCTCTTAGCCTCCTTTACTAGTTAACCTCTGCTGTCCTCTCAATGACAAGAAAGGCTGACTGATCAAAATAAATAATTAAAGAAGATAAGAATAGAGGAGAAGCATGACATATTGTCCCATGATGCTTTCTTGTCAAGGCACATCACACCATCACTCTTTCTGTCTCTTTCTCTCTCTAAACCAACTCTATCTTCTTTATCTCCATCACCTCCTTGCCCCTGTATGTGTCTCTGGTGTTGGATGTCAAGCTAATAGTTCCGTAATGCATCCTCCCAAATGTTAGTCACACTACCTCATGAGTAACTCTGAAATCTATGAGAGGTGTCATTATCAATATAAGGAGAGCCATTCAAAAACCTGACCAAGAAGAAACTCGCACAACCTTGTAAGAGCTGTCATTAAGAGCTTTACCTCTGGATACACTTAAAGAATAAAAATACCACATAAGCTGTCAACACACATTAGCAACAAATAAGAGTTACTCGTTCAGTTTTCCCTTATTTTTGTGCTCACCCATTTTTAAATGTTCCACTGACATTTTCTTGATAGTTCTGTGAAAATGATAAGCATGTCATATTTTGCATTGTCCCTAAAATAGCCTGTAATTACAGTATTTACGCATGTGTTAATATTAAGATTTTGCATCAGCGAGCAGAATGTTGTCCTTGCAGAATCCACTCATAGCTTCTGTCTCATATATCTGATGAACATGCCTCATTGAATGACTCATATTTTCCATAACCATTTAAATGCTTTATGTTTACCATGTGTGTGAGGGCCATAAATTACCAGTTTGGGTCTTAATGCAATTCGTGGCTCTGTGTTAATTAATCATGCGGTCACACACAAGTACTACCTTATAAATAACAACAAAGAGAACAGAAACAAATCTGTACGCTATGAGCTTGGAAACATTGCCAATGCATTACATTTCCAAATCAAATGGAAAATTAGGACTATTTTTTTTTTTTTATGTGTATTTGTGCCTTTCAGTATGTATGTGTGTGTGTTTTTGAGTGCGCACGTGTGCTGTAGGGTGTTTTGTTGACAGCTAATATCAGGCCTTGGTAGAGCAGGTCCGTTGTTTTAGTGCTCTTGGACAGGGAGACGATGCGATTGGCTTTGTTCAGTCTTGCTGGCAGTCAACACATTCTGACATCTGTTCCCTCCCAGCCAGTCAAACCAATCTCAATCAGGAGATATACACACACTCAATCACTCACACGCACACACACACACACACACACACACACACACACACACACACACACACACACACACACACACACACTCATGCGTGATGAAAGATTCACTTGCGTTTCCCAATGCATACACTCTCGCACACACAGCATCGTGCCACAACCTTCAGTTGTACAAAGCGGGGTACTCAATTAAAGTTCCAAGATGGTCCGGTCTCTACATTTCCTACCCAGCAAGGTCCGGCTAATAATATGTAGCTTGCATGGTGTCAGTAGTTATATGGCTCGGAAATTATATATCTTTTTTTTAAAATAGTTTTTATAACTTGCCACATTGGCAGCAATAGTACTTTGTAAAAAAATAAAAAATAAAATCCTAAACAGTCAAAATAGTATCTTCAAAACTGGGCAGGGATGAGAACATTGGGGGCCCAAAGACAGTAGTGGGGTCTGAGAGATCTTTTCTACCAGAAGATTAAAATATTTCATCAAGACTTCATCAGTCGAGGGCACTTGGATATGAATATTAAAATATAAGATCAACCATTCGTTTTGAAGCTGAATGACAGCTGTCCAGTTTTTGTGTTTAAATATTTTTACATTCAGAATCTATACCTATGTATGGGACATAGGAGGCCTTTTGATAGATAAAAATACTGTATGGTGGTTCAGGGGTATCACCTGAGAGAGAATTTTTTTTAAATGTAAAAGTCTGGATGGACCATTTTTATATTTTCCTTCAAGTGAGAATCTACTAACAACAAACAAACAATTTACATAACAACAGTGAAGCATTAAATAGCTGTTTGCTTAATTTGAGGATAAATAGGCTTTCCTGATCTCTGATTAATTTTCACAAAATTAGAACAAAAACCTGTTTGTTTATAATGAAAGGATCATAACATGCTGATTAATAAAGGTAAATTTAGATGTTATAGTCTAAAGGGGCCAAGTTAACTTGTCCTGACACAAACCTGGCTTAGCTGAACTGCCTGAATCACATACGCATCAGACAGATGAAGATAGTTTCACTTTGCTTAATTTAGCAAAATATGCCAGTATCTGTAGCGGTGTCTCCCCTACTGTTGTTAAAATAACCACACCTGCAACTCGTATGTACAGTAAATCAGGCTTTATGCGGCGCCTCATGTCTAAAGCAGGGAGAAAGGCAATGTGCACCGAGCTGGAATAAAGTGCGTTCAATGCCAGGGAATAAAGCACGTAGCACTGGACACATTTTATTCCCGCTCTAGTGGCTGAACGCTATTTATTCCCGCTCCGTGAGCATATACACCTATGCTTACACAATCATTTAGCCAGGTGTCAGATAACTAGTACAAAGACTCAGAGCTTGGTCCGGATTTAATTGTCCTACAGTCCGGATCCGGACTGGTTCAAGCTAACAGAAAGGCTACGGTAACTCAGATAACCACTCTGCACAATTGTGGTGATCTGAATAGCATCTCAGAATGCACACCACGTTGAACCTTGAGGTGGATGGGCTACAACAGCAGAAGACCACGTCGGGCACTTTATTAGGACCATAATGTTCCTAATAAAGTGCTTGGTGAGTGTAATATTTAGTTTGATAAACAATGTTGGGGGTTTTGCACTGCTAATTCATAAAGCAGACAGCTGGTACATTTGCACCACCCTCTATATGTATCTGCTATGTGTGGAATGTAAAGTCGGAGTAGTATGAGGTGACCTGGACAGGATATAAGAACTTGTCAGCTGTCTCACCCAAGCAAATAAGCCTGCACAATCGTTGTGTTGTCTTCCAGAAAAGATTGAGCATCAATTGAAAGGCCTGTTTCAAATTATACGCTGCCAGGCCAAGAGAAATGAATGTGACTCAGCCAGATTTTGTATTTTTGTTACAATTACCCCAAACTACAAATTAATTCTTTGCAGACGCGGAGCAATGGTGAGCAGGTGGCTGCCATATTTACGCGGGACAGTCTCAACTGCGGCTCATGCCTCACTTGATAAAGGACTCTCACTCTGAAGCTCATATGACACACTGTCCCCTTCCCAAGAGTCCCTGCTGTCCCCCTCCCTCTCTCCTTCTACTTTATTCTTCTTTTCCATCCATCTTTCTCCACTCTCTTGTCCCTCTTTTCTCTACTAATGCAATATGACATCATTTATCCTCATGCATACATATTCAACACTCGCTAATGAGTAATCATGTACATAGGAGCAACACCCACTCCAGCAAACCTCCTCCCTTTAAAATGACTTTGTGCTTGTTTCAACAGTTCTAACTTTAGGGGAACAGGCACTGGAGAATTGAAATGATCTAATGTTATTAACTGATCAAACTGACTCAAAGAGTAAATGGAAACTGCAAGCTAAGAGAACATTTGTATTGGGAAAACTGACATCGAGCTTTTATTGTTCTTAACTAATTGTGGCATCCTTACCAATACAGCCATCAGATCTTTACTTTAATCCACGGGTCATTTTCTACCTATCAAGACGTGGCGTTGAAGGTCTTATTTGACCAAACAGTCCTGTTTCTCACATATGTTTTTTCAAATACTTTATCTATTATATTGTTTAAATAATATGGCACTACATTTTTTTTAATCAAATGTTTATTTTGAGCCCAGATTATTTTCATATCCACCAATAGGAAAGAATCTCCTTAATACCTCAGTTGTTTAAGGCAGCAATAAGATTAAATGAAGAGCAAATGTAGAGCAAATGCCTTGGTGTCCTGGGGCTGGATTCATGAAACATTCCTAAGAGTAAAATTATTCTACTATTTTCTTAATATTTTCTAATGTATTTTCTTATTAATAAATAAATAAATAAATAAAATAAATAAATACATAATAATAATAATAATAATAATAATAATAATAAACTGTTAATGTTTATAGCTAGAGACCTTCTTACGAACTTCCTAAGAACTTCATTAATTTTTTAAAGAAAATGTACATGAAGCTGGCCCCAGCTTCTTTCTTCTAGAATACGAGAATAAATCTCTAAAATGTCACAAACTTTACTGGCAAAGATACCAAAGTATACAATCAAGCATCAGATATTTCAGTTTAAACTCAAATGATTATCATCAAATTCTTTAAAGACCAAATTGTCTAGCTATGCTATTAATCATAGCTCCATAATCTTTTTTAGGTCAACCATTATCTTGTTTGTTTCTTTTTTTAATTTATCCTCAAGTATTTTAGGATAAAAATCTGAGACTACGTGGAAACAATCGAGAACACAACTAAGTCTTGTGAGCTATGAAAGAGCAATTTCTGAGCAATACAATTTTCCTCTGGGCATTAATTTAGCCTCTTATATATACATTACATATAGATACAGTATATACAGTCCATGAGTCTGGTTGTCTGTGTGGAACCTCAGAATGAAGAGTCTGCTTGTAAGGGAGGATGGGACAAACTGAGGAGCATGACAGTAATATTATGAGGCAGACACAACTATTTCACAGGGGCTTAGAAGCCCTCCCGTATGATGTAGTCTGTCAGCGCTACACAGATTCAATCTGAACTCCGCCACCACTCTCCAATATTCACTTGGATTATGTCTCGGGATGTGATTGAGCACTCTGCAGACATGGAGAATGAGAGGAGGAGAGAGGTAGATGGAAGAGAAGAAGATGAGTAATCCTCAAGCGATTTTATAATGCTGTAGATGAGGTGTAGAGAGGAGGCATACCGTGGAGCGGTTTGTGGTTGACACACATGCGCACACACATGCTTTACATTCTCTGCTTGTCATTTGCACCTGCTTATTTGGATTTAACACTTGATTTAATGTCCTAAAGCTACAGCACCACAAAAATTCAGGAGACAGAAACTCATACCAATGAAAGAAACTAAGAATGACGGTGAGAGGGAGAAAAAAATCATAACAGCAGATAATTATTCAGCCTGCTGAGCAAAAATCGGAGCGAGGGGTGCAGGCATTCTGAGGGAGGACAGTAACATTCTGTTCTACTGAGCAATTTGATGATAAAACAACAAATGAACGCACAACCCATTGGATCAGCCAGGCTAAAAAACTGATTAGAATATATCAGCACACCTCTTCTCAGCAAGCCAGCAGCTCGGAAAACACAAGTCTTATGGCATAAAGTCAGACAGAGTGAGAAGGGTCTTTGTGTGTGAGAGAGAGAAAGTGCTCTTGTCTCTTTTTAGTTCATTATTCTTGGCCTTAAATGTTCCACATTATTCATTTCTGATAGTGGAGCAGATATTATAAACAGTGACGTGTCACTATGCCTACCACTAATAATTAAGAGATTAGCAGTTGAATGCCACTTGACTCAATTGCTTCTCAACGTACAGTAATTCTTCTAAATTCTAGTTACAAAAAGAGAAAGTCTGTTCAAGTAGGATTTGGTATCATATTCCAACATGTTCACACGGAATGTCGGTATGTTCTTTGCGATACTTCCGGCACCCTAGGATCGGCCACATTATGTAGACTAATGGATGAATAGGGGAAAACAGAAACAGTAATTTTTTCTCACTCTTTGATTTTGGGGTGTGATGGCATTTTAGCTTTTTCTTTATTAATTGTTATATGGGCTATGTTTTGCATAGTGGGTGGGGAGAACAGAGCCTCATACTATGCAAATGAGCATAATGAGTCAACCAATCATATTGCAGTTTAGGTTTTGTGTGTAATTTTCATTCTGTTAGCAGGCCCAATTAAATTTGAGTGTGAACTTAGATTGATGTATACTACTTTATATGTCAAGTATTATTATAGGAACACTAAAAACATATGAGGATGTCATCTTTGTTTTCAAATTTTAAAGCAATACTTAAAGGGATAGTTCACTCAAAAATGAGAATTCTGCTGCCATTTACTCCATTCACCACCATTGTTTTTGCAAAACTATATGACTTTATTTAAAAGATGTTAGGCAGAATGTTATGACAGCCTTAGTCACCATTCACTCTCATTTAATGGAAGGAAGATGCATTGAAAGTGAATGGTGACTGAGATTAAGTCAGTTCCTAACATTTTGCATAACAACCCCCTTTTGCTTTCCATGGAAGAAAACAAGTCAAACAGGGTTGGAAGGACATGTGGGTGTTCTAAATGATGACAGAATATTAATTTTTGTGTGACCTAACACTTTAAGATGTTTTATCATTATCAGCCTAGTCAGAGACTAAATCATTAAGAGCTCTCAGGTTAAACCTACTAGGAAGAAAAGAAAAACAGAGGATGTCCTCAAAAATGCCCCCCCCCCCCCCCCACCTTCTGTGTATAGCTTAGGTGTTTAATGGCTGTGTGTGAGGTACTTACATTACTGTATACAAAACCGCGGTCCTCTGGAGCCCTTTCCACATGCTTATAGCAAAGCCTTCATCTCAACCTGCTTCTCCATTCTCTCACAGCCAACAGCTGGGCTCCTTTTCCAGCCTTTAGACCCTCTTTATGGCTAATGTATTCTTTCATGGTGCTAGTATTACTCAGTGAGTGAGTGACAGAGAGATAAAAAGATAGGGAATTTACCATTTGTAAGTTAAACACATTCCAGCCTTGCCCCAGTTTAAATTACACTGTTTTACTTTTTTGATTTCCATTTTGCGCATAATACTCTCTCTCAGCATGTTTTAAGTTATATTATTAGCGGGTCTCCAGAGAGTTCCCTCCCTCGTTTTTGGGGTGGGATTCTAGGCTCTGGATGAATTAGCTCTCCGTAATTGGCGAATGATCATGGGATGGTGTGTGGATGGAGAGAGAGAGAGCTCACAGCACACACACCCACGCGCTCACCACACACACTCCGCTCCTTGCTGTAAGGCTGTGCTACTGGAAGTCAATGAGGGTCCTATCAGTCAAGCCTAATGCTTGTTCCTAATACACTTTAATAGCTTCCTCCACTGTCTCCGATCCCTCTTCAGCATTGATCTAAGATCATCTTTCTTATTCTTTTTTAGGGGGGCTTTGCAGACTTTCACAGCATTTATTGCTGTCACCTGTCTCGTGTGCTCAGATTAATATGGACCGATAGTGGTAGGTTGCAGAGGTGGGTAGTAATGCGCTACATTTACTCCATTACATTTACTTGAGTAACTTTTAAAAAAAAAATAAAAAAAACTTTTAGAGTAGGTTTAAAAGTGGGTACTTTTTACTCTCACTCAAGTAAATTTTTAATGAAATTTTACTTCTTTACAATGGGTGGCGTTCCTGTCGTTACATTAATCGTACACATTTAATTTGAATTAATGTGTAATTTATTGAGAGATTATTGAATGGGACTTTTACGACAGCGGAAGTTCACACAGCTGCGCGTGCTGCTGTCACAGACTATCACTCAATCACTGCTGCAGCATCAAGCTCTTCAAAGTGAAACACTTTCTTCGCTTCGCACAGTGAAAAAAAAGAATAGTTTCATCATGCAATGCCTTAATTTAACACCAAGACAAGCTGATATTTCAAGATTAAAATCACAGCTCCAATTTAAGGCAGCACGCTGAGTTAAGTTTTGGCTCTAATCCTAACGCGAGCTTTTCTGTGTAATGAGATGGTCATTTTCAGGGTGATAATGTAACTTGGGCTCTTATTCGCGGGGATACTGGAAACTATCGCAGCTACTTCAGGCGGATTAACTGTATAAATCCATGTAAACATCCAAGTTAAATGTAAATCACTGCCATTCACGTGATCGACAACTGGAGCGTGAACAGACAGCATTTCTGTGCGTGCACAGTGAGGTGCGCAGGACACACGCGTGTGAGATGTGCAGGCACAAGATCGTATGGCGAAGAGAGACTGGCTCTGTCCGCAATCGTTCACTCATTCACTATTTCTTATATAGAAGCAGTAAACTCCCAGCTGGTACGTCTTCCCCGTGGTGGATTGTGGGCAATTAACAAGTGCATTGTGGGTAAGATGAGTGAACAAAAGTAGCCAACAGAGCTAATACATTCTTTTAAAAATCTTAATTTGTGTTCTGCAGAAGAAATGAAGTCATACACATCTGGGATGGCATGAGGGTGAGTAAATGATGAGATAATGTTCATTTTTGGGTAAACTATCTCTTTAAAGTGATAGCTCAGCTATAATTTAATATTCTGTCATAATTTCCCTACCCTCATGTTGTTCCTAACCAGTGTAACACTTTGTATTATGTGGAACACAAAAGATGTTAGACAGAATGTTAGGGACTGACAGTCTCGGTCACCATTCACTTTCAAAATATGGAGAGAAAACACATTCACTGAAAGTAAATAGTGACTCAGGCAAACATTCTGTCTAATATCTCCTTATTGTGTTGCATGGAAGAAAGAAAGTCATACGGGTTTGGAACAACATGATGGTGAATAATGACAGAATTTCCATTAATAATAATAATTCTGTAATACATGTTAAATGTGTATTATGTAATGGAATATAGGGGAGTTAACGTCTATTATGTCATTTGTGAAAGTAACGAGTTACTCACTACTTGAGTACTCTTTCAATTGGATACTTTCTTACTCTTACTCAAGTAATTATTTATGTTAGTACTTTTACTTCTACTTGAGTATTTTTTTTAAGTAATTGTACTTTTACTTGAGTACAGTTTTTGGCTATTTTACCCACCTCTGGTAAGTTGGGAAAGGAAGCCATTTATTAGCATTTGGATTCACAGTTCGGGAAAAGGCTAGAGACTTGGCTGAGCCGAAGTGTTGTATGAAGAGCGGGCCCGTTTGAGCCCAGGATCCATCACATGAATGTGTAAAATACCCAACGCCTGCACAGGCTGTCACACAAAGGGCTATCACCCTATTATTCAAGAGCAGCCATGGAGCCAGGCCAGAGTAGAGTGTTTCGAGGGGAAGGGAAAATCGGCTTGATTGTGATTTGCCATTTATAATTGGCCAACAATGTGAAATGGTCAGCATCCAGACTTTTTTAAAAAGGCAATCTGCAGCAGTGGATGGGCCGATGGTTCACTAATGACAGCTAGTGCAATACGTCTTGGGAACAGAATAGTGCTTGTGTAAGGGTAAAGAACACAAATATGTTTATCTGTAGTCAGCGATGTTTGCGTGACTCAAATGGCATTGTCTATTGATTTATTCTTTTCCCCCTAAACATCGGCAACACAATGGAACAAAAATACAGAAGCAAAAGCGAGACGTTGTAGTAATCTGAAAACAAACAAGCTAAACCCATCTTTAATTCCAGAGACTTGAGCCTTATAAAACAAGTTACATAGTTCGTTTTCGCCTTTGTTTATGCCTGCAATCTTAAAGGGATAAATCACCCTAAAATTCAAATCAAACCAATATTACTTTTTTTCTGTCTGTGGTGAGCAGGGCAATGCCAGGTGGCGTCTGGGTAGAGCGTGACAGAGATAAGTGGCGAATGACTTCCACCTGAGTGCCACACTGGCCTCACATTCCAGCGAGGGGAGGTGGGAGTATTTAAGGAGAAGAGACAGTGGCAGACAGGAGAGAGATGTACGAAGCTTGTCCACGTGTTTGAGTGTTTTTTTTTTTATTTGACACAGGTGGCTGAAAAGCAGTGCGTGTTTTTGTTTCTTTACACACTGAAAAGTGTCATTAAATGTCTATGTGTTTGTCAAGCCGGTCCCAGCTTCCTCCTTTTCCATCTTTAATTGTTACACTGGTGCTGAAAGGAAGAAAGACGCACCGTCAAGGAGTCCTCGCCACTGACTGAGGATCGCGACACTGAGGGAGTGCTCGATCTGGTGGCGCTGGAGCACTGCATCAACCGGCAACTGGAAGGGACGGCTGAGGGGTCCAGTGCCATCACCCGGCATCACAGACGGAAGCACGACAGCAAGCTTGAGGGCCAGATGACGGCGTGTCCGGGGCCGGCGAGCCCGTCTCTCTCTCCCCTCTCTTCCTTTTGTTATTCCCCCTTCTCCTCTCTTTCGACCCCTGTTCCCTCTCCCAGGTACGCACAGGTCTTATCCGGAGATCGATGTGACCCGTCGATGCTCCCTCACTAGAAATGGCGGGGGGGTGTAGGTCACAGGCCGGAGAAATCCCTGACCTGATCTCGGTGATGGGGGTATGTGGTGAGCGGGGAGGAGCCAAGCAGCGTCTGGGCTGAGCGAGGGGAGGGGAGGCGGGAGTATTTAAGGAGATGAGACAGCAGCAGACGGGAGAGAGATGTACGAAGATTGTCCGTGTGTTTGAGTGTTTTGTTGATTTGACACAGCTAGCTGAAAAGCATTGCGTGTTTTTGTTTCTTTACACACTGAATGTGTTTGTCAAGCCCGTCCCAGCTTCCTCCTTTTCCATTTTTAATTGTTACACTGTCATATGGAGATGTTAAGCAGAATGACTTTTATTGTGTATGGGAAAACAAAATGCATTGAATGTGAATGGTGACCGAGACTAGCATACTGCCCAACATCCCCTTTTGTGCTCCATGAAAGAAAGACCATTATACCCATTTCGAACAACATGAGAGTGAGCAAATTATAGTTTGCATTTTTGAGTGAGCAACACCTTTAAAGGGAGTTCTTCTTTTTGTTGGTTTTGGTCTCTGTTGTGCGTTTGTGTTCATCCCTGGTCTGGGGAGTTTGATTTAAGCTCTGCAATGACAGAGTTCAAGGCTGATACTACTGTTGGCAGTGAGGCATGGAAGACGATTTCTCGAGGGGGTCTGCCTCCACATTGTGAGCTCAGCAAAAGATAGTATTTGATAAAGGTGCCCCTCCCCAAAAGCCCCCATAAATAATGAAAAGTTAATGAAGAGGTAACTTAATGATGTAATGAATATGGTAGCACAAGGTCAAGCAGAACTGTCGTGGGTTGGGTGGGCTTGTGAAGTGTGTACTTGTTTGTGTGTGTGTTGGCGGGTGTGATTGTGTGTGTGCAGTTTTAATGAATGGTTTGTCACAGGAAGTGCGATAATGTTAAATTAGATTCATGTGTGTGTGGCATGTTATATGATTCTTAGATTGCCTGCTTTCAGATATAAATTGGTGTGGGCGGGTTTGGGTGGTTTACGAGGACATTTTTTTAGGTTACAAACTGGTAATTACTAGGGTATTATGCTATAAATGTGGTTTATGAGGACATTTCTAGTGTCCTCATAATTCAAATTGCTTAAAAAACATACTAAACGATGTTTTTTTTTTGTTTTTTTTTTCAAATGTAAAAATGCAGAAAGTTTTTTGTGAGGGTTAGGATTAGGGGTAGGTTTAGGGGATAAAATCTATAGTTCATACAGTATAAAAATCATTATGTCTATGGAAAGTCCTCATAAGTATAGCCACACCAACATGTGTGTGTGTGTGTGCCGCACGCACTTCTGGCTGCTCAAAAGAAGAAATACAATAAAACGAACAGGGTTTGAGGGAGCGTTTCACACAAGTGTACACCTGTATATGTTTATGTTTATGCTGTTTTGGTTAGTTTGTTTGGGAATGTATGTGTGGTGGTCCAGTAGTACGATGGTGTCCAGGCTAGTGATTAAATATTGAGAATGTTTGAATAATATGGAGAGAGTGTGCTGGGTTCAGGTGCAATCAATAGGGCAGACAAGCAAGTCATCAGTGACTCAAAGCCCTGGCTAACTCACTTTGCATTAATGTCTCAGAGATTCACAGGCACAGGCATAGTCCTGTATTTCAGTTTAATCACGGATAATCGCTAACATTATTAGATTCTACTGAACAACAAAGTAGACTCTCCCTTTCTAAAACTGTGTAATCTGTTCACCATGGCGATCTTGGCAAAAAATTACATATTGTATACTGTTACATGCATATTTACCTCTAACTAACCATTTACTATTTGTTATTAGACAGACAACAATCAATATGTGAACTCAACACCGGTGAGTTTTCTCTTAGATAATGAATTGTTGAGGTGGTTCTGGTTTCAGTATGTTGTCCTGGTGTGTAAAGTGCTTAGTCGGCAGTAGGCAGGTAAGTACTTCGATCTGTTTCTCCTGGATGTAGGTAAGAGACTACCATGCGGGTGGTCTCAACTTTAGCTCTGACACCCAGCTCGATCCCTCAGATAACAGAGGGAGAGCAAGAGGACACTGCGTAACACAGTAGTAAAAATGTAGACCAGAACCATGGCCTTGTGTTTAACATATGCGCATAGAGCTGTGGTGCTCATTTAGGCTATACAAGTGTGAATCCTGCTCACAACATTTCCTGAGTCTGTTCCTGATTATTTCTTTCTCTCTCTAAACTGTCTGTATGAACAAACGTGGCAAAAATGGCAAAAAGAGAGATTCTTTTGTGTTTAAGCTTACCATGCTGGGGAAAAAATAAAAGCATAAAAGAAAACACATCTTAAAACATCAACAGCTGGTTTAGCTGGTCTTCTAGGCTGTCCAAGTTGGTTTTCAGCTGGTTTATCTGGTCAGCCAGCTGGTTTCCCTGCCTGACCAGCTAGCAAGTTCCCAAAATAGCTCTAAAACCAACAAATGGCTGCTTTGTCTTTTTTCAGCATTTGAATTTATTTAATCATAATGAAGGACATGGCATTAATATTTTAATAATATCACAAATTATTTTATAATATTTTATGTAATCCAATCTGTTGATATCTATGACAGAATCCTCATAAGATATAGACGTCATCGGAAGGTATTTAATCAGAACACGGAGAGCAGATGCTTGGCTTGCACTTAAGTATGCAGTCAGAGTCTCAAAACACAACCGGACTTGCACAGAGACCCTAGCAAGGGGTCACTGAGTTTTTATCTGTGTCTCCTGAAACATTTACAGTTCCCCGACAGCACCAGTGCTGGCAAGGCATGATTTGTAGATAATGTGCAGATGTGTTGCTGAGAGACATTTTAATGTGACGGGCGAGATGGTTTTCGGTCTGTCTCTGCGGGTTTATGGAGAAACTCTGTATCTGTGTCTCAGTCTCCAAGATCTCCCCCATGCTCCCAGACTCCCTATCTCTGACTTTAACAAGCCTGGGGTCATGAAGAAATGACACAGTACCCCACTTAACCCAAGGTCAGATCCCAGGACACATTCGCTGTTTGCTTTCATAAGAGCCTGACAATAAAAACAGGCACAGATTTACATGTTCAACTAGATTCACAATTTCACAAGTTTGCTTTATTTTTACTGCTGACAACTATAGACAGCGAGGTAGCAATCATTCACTTTAGCAATATATAGTGAAGGGGAAAGAATTGTAGCAGGAAGAGTGAATGAGAGTAGCAGATATCGACTGGTCGCTGCTCTGGTCGTGGTGGCAGAGAGGAATATATTTTAAGTTAAATCATTTCGTTTTCTTAATCAAAAGATGACAGGCCTTAGCCTCTGAAGCCCCATCTGCACACCCCTGCATAGCCTGTAGCTTCTCTAAATATACAAAACGATGGGGCAATATTACACTTTGTGGTAATGGACTGGGGTTTGCAGGGCTTCTCTCTCAAGGTAATTCCTACCAGTAGACCCTTAACTCATCGGAAAGCGAGAAATGCCACTCCCTGCTGAAAAGACCAGCTTAACCAGCTTGCAGTTCCTGTTCTGGTCCAGTCTAAATTATTTTGGTTTGGTGCTGGTCTAACTAGACCGTCATCAGCAAAAGTTAGCTGGTGAACAGTCTGGTCTCATGAAAATTACATGACTATAGCAAGATTTTTGCATCAAAATGACATTATGGGGATCTTTCCATGTTTATTGACAGTTGCTAGGTGAAATGTCCACTTTGTGGTGCTACAAGTGAGTTAAATGTTCTCCCAAACAGATGAGGTTTTTAAGGTTATGCATTATTGAGTTTTAAATCAACAAAATCTACCTCCATATCCTAAACCTTAAACCTAAACCTATCCAAAAGTGTCATAATTAGCAAATTTTTAAGGTTAATGCTCTATGAAGTTTTACATTGTCAAAACGTATCTCCCTACTCTTGAAGGGATAGTTCACCCAAAAATGAAAATTCTCTCATCATTTACTCATCCATTCCATCCCAGATGTGTATGACTTTCTTTCTTCTGCAGAACACAAATTATGATTTTTAGAAGAATATCTCAGCTCTGTAGGTCCATACTATGCATCATAAAAGTAAAGACTCTGGTGTTTTCATCCATATGTTCAGAAGTGATATGATAGGTGTGGGTGAGAAACAGGTAAATATTTAAGTCCTTTTCTGCTAGAAATTCTTCTCCCTGCCCAATAGGGGCCGGTATGCACGACAAATGTGAATCACCAAAAACACAAGAAGAAGAATGTGAAAGTGACATCTTTCTCACCCACACCAAGCACTTTTGAAAACATTGATTTAACCACTAACGTTTTATGGATTACTTTTATGCTGACTTATGTGATTTTTGGAGCTTTAGATTTTGGCACCCCTTCACTTGCATTGTATGGACCAAAAGAGCTGAGAAATTTCTTCTAAAAATTTTTGTTTTCTGCAGAAGAAAGAAAGTCATACACAACTGGGATGGCATGAGGATGAGTAAATGATGAGATAATTTTCATTTTTGGGTGAACTATTACTTTAACATTAAACCTAAACTTAACTGATAATGTCAATAAAGCAGATGTGCTAAAGCAACCACGTCATTTTATGGTGTGTCTATGGGGGTATTTATTCTTGGTCACTACATGTGTTTTTGATGGATCGGATTGCTATCTAATTGAATAATCACATTCCATTTACACTTGTCCATATCAATGTGTCTCCGCCAAACTGACATAAATCCAATCTTCAGTTCCTGCGCTAGATGCAAATAAAACAGAGTTCTCTTCTGTGATTACGCTAATGCCAAGAAGTGAATTTAAAAGATGTGATTTATTATTTGATTCCAAGTGACTTTGCCAAGTGTGCGTGTGACCGCGTGTGTGCACTCTGTGTATTTTTCCCCATCCGGGCCCGTAGTAGGTAAGATATGTCCATGCATGTCAGCTGTAGTGATGGGTCGTTCATGAACGATTTGTTCATTTTGAATGAATCTTTTATGTGACTTAGAAGAACAAGTAGTCTCAGAGAGTGATTCGTTCATTTTGTGTTGACTGCGCATGTGCATTGCGCAACCTCCATTCATTGTTACGTGAAAACCGCATAGGCGTTGTACAGGAAACAGAAATGATTAGTTCACCTCTTGAGTCTTCTGGTCCGAGTCGTTCGTTCTTTTGTCATGTGACAGCCGTATACGCTATGCACATACGGCTGTCACGTGACAAAAGAACAAACAAGACAAGAAGATTCAATCCAGAGGTGAACTAATCATTTGTTTCTCATAATTTGTCCTTGGCTGCATTATACAGTTTTCCTTATTGGGACTATAATCAAAGTTTGCATAAGTAGACGTGTTGGGGGGGATTTGGTTATTGAAAATGTAACATTTTAATTTAATTCTGCTCAAATGAATGAAATTAACTAAATGACTTGAATAAAAATTCGTTCATTTTGCTGAATGAGACTCAAAGATTCAAGTCAGTAAAATGATCCGATCTTCCCATAACTAGTCAACTGCACACAATTTCAGCGTTTAGTTTCAGTTTCATCTGCAATCTTCATCAAATAAATGAAGGGTTCTGTCTCTCCTACAGCATGTTTCCGTTTCTTTCTTTGTTATTATATATTGCGTGATGTGAGCCCTATGCAAATACTTAATAGCAGCTGTATTTCGCATTTTCCCAATGCTGACGTAGCGCTGTTTGGACAGAGTAAAGTTTCAATATGTAGCTTGAACAGCCAGATGTATTTACACGACCAGAGGTGGTTTAAGTGAACAGACTTATTTCTGTCTCTAATCCATCTTGGAGGGCATATACACTTGATTTTTTCATGATCGGAAAGCAATCTGATCAACAAAAACGCATGAAGTTTAAATACCCCATGACACTTTTGGCTCATATGTTTGTTTATGAACTGATAATCTGACGTTTTTCTTGTGATTTGTGTGAAAGTGAATATAAGACATTGTTGTTGTAGCACCCCTAGTGTTTATTCAGTAGCAAACTTCCGCAAAACATAAAATGAGCCACGTGAAAATCATTTTGCAAATATAGGTATAGTAACTTGATTCCATAAGAACAGGTTGTTGGTGATGGTGGTCAACCAGTATGTTTTTTTTTTTTTTTTTTTTTTTTTTTTATGATGATGATGCTGGTTAACCAAAGAAGTCCTGTTTGTTAAGCTAGTCAAAATTTCTTGTTGGAACACCAGCACACCATCATTCCTTGTTGTGGACCATCAAAAGAAACACAGTCAACAAAAAACATATGCTGGTGACCAGCAACGTTTTTTTGTATTTTTTTTAGCAGGACTGATACAGCACTCACATTTCAGCAAGGAAACAAAGAAGCCAGTTTGATGGACAGATTAAGGGAGGCCTGTGGACCTTTGCCATATGTCGAAGTGTGGTTAGCTCACAGATTGTCGTGTCCATCTTAGCCTTCCCACCTCATCAGCCTGGAGGCTTGAGCATGAGGTTTATTATGTGTGAACGGTGTGGTCGGGGTGGCGCGTGTCTCGGGAGATCAGTTGTCTCCTGTGCTCTGAGAAAGGACCTGTGTAACAATGACAGTCTTAAAATGTTTGTGGTGGCACAGGGCACATCATTCAGAGCAGTCATTGTTAAAAGACACCTGTTCTCCCATCTGATCTGCCTCACTGTCGTGTCTTTAAAGCCATAATTCATTTCTGCCCTTAACAATATAGAGGATGCAAGGAATTTGATGAGACACCCAAACTGCTGAATGTGTATGTGAGATACAGTATACAACATTTCAGGACTTCTCTTTTGATGCATTAATGAACATTCTGAAACTCATAAGCCTGACTCGTGCATAATAATTATGTGACGTAATGTTTGCCAGTAGTCGTAAATGATTTGCTATAGGTGCAGATAGGTAGGTGCTAACTCTATTAGGATTACCACCTACTGACTGCATGTTCATTCATTTGATCGACCAAAATCCAATTTCAAATAAAATGAATATTGACCAAAATTTGTGTGAGGGTGAACTTAGAAGTATCTAAATGTCCCCCCAGTTGTTATGGTTGCTGTGCACCTCACACACATTTCATACAAATCCCCACTCATGCTTGTTCACTTTTTCTCATTGCAGTTAATATATAGGACCTACAAACTTGTGCAGTCCATGCAACAACCCCCCCCCCCCCCCAAAAAAAAAGAAAAGAAAAGAAAGAAAGAAAGAAAGAGAGAGAGAGAGAGTGAAAAAAGCAAATGCCTCCAGCAAAGAAATTAAACAACTCAGGCCGCTTGGACATAAATAGTTTAATCTTTGCTTCATAAATCAGGTGGTGAGCGTTTATTTGGCCTAAGCAAGGCCTTTAGGTTCACACTTGGCCCTGTGTAAACATGTTTTCTAGTTTCACCCCGAGTGATTCATCCAAAGAGCTGTAATCAAAAACAATAACCATTGGAAAGCATAAACGTTTCAGAACGTCGCTGAGAAGTATGAAATAATAATCTGTGTGTGGCCTGGCGAATGCTGAGAATGCAAACATTTCACAATAAAGTTGTTTAAATAGAGACCTTGGCATCGATGACTAAGAGATAGGACATGCTGCGTTACTTATACCCGCTCATAAAAATAAACCACCGGTTTAAAATATGACTCTCCATACTACGGGATTTCAACTATTAAAGGCAGTGAGGTGTGTTGCTCAGATGTGAGGGAAGGGTGTATTGTTTGGAGTCAAAACACAACAAGCTGAGAAAGAGATAAAAGAGAGAGAGAAAAATGGATGGAGGGGAAAAAAGTGAAATAGCTGAACAATCAACAAAAGAACAGTGTGTTTACTCTGAACTTAAAGACTTTTGAATTCTTCCCTGCCATTGTGTGGCATTAGGATGAGGAAACAGGCCGGCTAAGTGCACGTTTATTATTCTTAAACCATGTGAAAAGTAATATGCTTTAAGGACCAAGCAGATGTATTGGTAGAGCTAGAGAGCCCACACATAAAGTTTGAAGTTAGTTAAGTTTCGTCAGGGGATGGCGAGAAATGGATTATTTTCCTTGAGCATGGACTTAAGTTTTAAGTTCACTGCCGGGTGGCCCATTCCTATTAGCCATGTTAACTTAAAAATAGAGGATAGGGAGGAAGGAGACTGAGTTGGTCGGTGGGGGTTACTGGTTTCCAGTACTGCATAGTACTATGAGCTGCTATTTATCCTGTTTGAATGTCATTTGTTCACTTTCGTGCAGTGACGTGCAAAGACCTTAGCAGGGATGGGGCGGAAGGATAAAAAAGGGCACTGATTTTATTTTATTTTAATTTTTTTTAATGAGTAGCAATTATAAATACTTAACTAATTTCTTTGCTTTTTGAGAATTTAACCATTTTCTTGTATATACAGTAAATAATGTACATATATATATATTGGAGTACCATGACAGTATCATAAAATATGAACATGATCAATCATTCAGTACCATGACATTACCCTGGTAACATGGTGCACGGTGCGAAGGCGCGATGAGAAAGTGCGAGGCGATTGGCTGTGTTCCGCGAATGCTACAGGGTCCTTGAATAACATATAACATGCGAGTAAGGGCAGCCGGTGGAGTTTCTGTTACCCCCCTAGGGTATGATGGTGCCCCCCTAGGGAGATGGTGCCCTACGCAGACTGAGTAATATGCATATAGGGAGCTGCGGTACTGTGGTAGCCTAATGGTATTTTTCTGAAGTGATTAGTCTAATGGCTTATTAATGTCAACAAAACCAAATGGCTGAACCTGACAGCTCCTTCAGTTTATGTCAATATTCTATAAAAGACTATTTTAATTGATATCAGTGGAAGCGATGCGACCACTCCCATTATAATTAATAAATCTGTCTACAATAGTGGTACACGATGTTGGAAACGCGGTAGCAATCGAGTATTAGTCTTTTGATGAACATACAATACATGGAGTGTTTTTTTTTTTTTTAATTCTTTTTTTTTTTTTTATCTGATCTTTTATCTGACCTGGCACTTCGATGTTCTAGGGCGAATTCAAAACTGCATTTTTTGCTTCCTTGAAGGACACTGCTGTGGGAGGGGATGCCACTCGAAAGCTCGTTCAAAATGAAAGACAGAAAATGAATCTTTTCTCGGAGGGCCCTTTCACAAGACTGTTAGCGAAGGGTACATTCATACAGTAATGTCTTGTTTCTTTCAGAGTACCCATTTCAAGGGCTCTGTAGTTTGGAGTGAGTATAGGGAATAGGGAGTATCACTTGCGATTGGAATCCGCCCCCAATCTGCTGTAGCGCGCACTCTTAAAGGCACCTCCGCTTAATTTTCTTTATTATGCCCGTAATTTACAAAGAAATCTCATAATAACACATTATTACTGTTATTGTGAGATTATGACTAGATTTTAATTTTGTTTTATTTAACTATTTTAATTTAATTATTAAAATGTCTTCCCTTTTTCTAGACGACCAAAAGGGCACCTTCAGATTTGTGAATGAAAGGGACTGCCCCTGTTCTGTGCACGTCAGTGCTTTCGTGTCCTTCTTTACTAATGAAGTCCAAGAATTCCAGGTAATGACATGTTAGTGATGTCATTTTTCACATGTTAAGCATTCTTGGCACTTCTCAAAGGCTGAGCCCAACAAGCTTTTGTGGGCCATATGACTAACACACTTTCCCACCTTAGACGACTGGCTATAGAACAAGGAATCCGGTCACAGAAGCGAGTGCTACAGCTAATCACGTTACACTGTTTTTGTTTACCATTAGATTTAGTTTACCCCTTCAACGGTAGGGAAAGAGCGGAGTCAAGGGAACCAAGATAGCTCTGAAGTCTGAGAAGAGGCATGCCGCTATGAATAAATGTTTGTATACATTTTTTTGTGTATCTTGGTGTGTGCACATAGCGAATGGACTGAATTTAAAGACATCTGGATGCGATTAAATAAAATTTGTTTAAACAAAATGAAGCCCCTCTCTTTCCACCTGGAAAGCCACCCAGAGCGCACGCTGCTCATTACTACATACTTGTGTAGTGATTTTAATAGGACTAAACTGACATATTTCAGTACAGCAGTATTAAGGCTTTTGAAAGTGTGTGATGACTTTCACAGCTCTCAGTGAATGAGTATGAATACCATGACTTCATACTCATGATGGAATTGAGGGAAAAAGTGATGCATTGGAGAAAAAAAATCCAAAACAGATGCTATAATTTTTAATTATAATATAAAATTGTTATTAGTAATAATGATAATAGCAATGATAATGATACTAAGAATTAATAATAATAATAATAATGCAATTGTTTTAAATAATCTATTATTATTATTATTATTAATATTATTATTATTCTGTATAAATATAATATAATAATAATAATAATAATAATAATAATAATAATAATAATAATAATAGAGTTGACCATTTTCTCTGCATTGGGGAAAAACTTAAAACAGATACTATAATTTGTTATAATAATAATTCATTAATTTATTAAATTATTATTATTATTATTATTATTATTATTATTATTATTATTATTATTATTATTATTATTATTATTATTATAAAAATAAAAAAAATAAAAAAAAAGGGCAGTGGTGGCTCAGCAGTTAAGGCTCTGGGTTACTGATCAGAAGGTCAGGGGTTCAAGCCCCAGCACTGCCAAGATACCACTGTTGGGCCCTTGAGCAAGGCCCTTGACCCTATCTGCTCAAGGGGTGCTGTATCATGGCTGACCCTGCACTCTGACCCCGGCTTAGCTGGGATATGTGGAAAAAAGAATTTCACTGTATATGTGCAAATGTATAATGTGTGAAAAAAAATAAATAAATATTATTATTATGTACTTATTTATGTTAATAATTTATTTTGTTATGTATGTTATTTATTACAAAGAAGTATAATGTAGCTATGTTTTGTATTCTTGAAGTTAAAACAGATTCCTTTCAAAGAAAGATTGCATCTGCATTTTCAAATATTTGAAATTTTGGAGATGTGCTGTTTATAAATGCAAAGTTACATAATATTCTCTGTTCATAGTTAAAAGGAAAAAAGTAAGAATAAATCACACTTCTATTTACTGCTACATTAATGTTGCGTTTCCATTTTCACACTCATTCGTGGTCTTAATGGCATGTCTGTAAAAATAACTGTGGCAGCTAGACATGACTTCACATGTAAATTATAAAGCATCTGTGATCTATGGCATATTAATCAGCATGTTTAATGAGTGACTGCTGACGAAGGGTCGGACACGAAGAAAAAGTGTGAGAGAAGTGGAAAGAACATGTGCATCTAAGAGACACCTATGTATTTATCAGCCTCTTAATTCTATTTAAACAAATATTCCAGGACTCTTGGATGGCGGTGCAGGAACATGACTAGAACAATAAGCATCATGGAAGCTAATCAGATTTTTAAGAAGAATTGATTGTTAGTGTTTCAGAAAGAGCAGGAGAAGGCTTGACAATAAGCTGAAATGTAAGTTTTGAAATGTAAGTTATTTTTATGCTAATCTGCCAGCATCTCAATGTGATGCAGTTTCACTTCCTGCTCTGCAGATATGAAATTGTCCTGCTCACAGAGAAAATGTCAGCTTGCCAGACCCTGAAAGCTTATAATTTATTAGGTATGTTTCTATTAGTATGTGTCACACTTGTTAGCCAGCCTCTCTCTCTCTCTCTCTCTCTCTCTCTCTCTCTCTCTCTCTCTCTCTCTCTCTCTCTCTCTCTCTCTCTCTGTCTCTCTCTCATACACACTTGTTCACTTGCATACTCCCATATTCACACATACACCCAGACTAGGGTGCTCAATGTGTGTGCTGCTCTGCCTGCGGCCTTAAAGAGTGTCTCAGCTCAGTGGCTGTAGCACCAGGGCATTAATGTATTATCATATATCGGGTGGTCTTTGCCCTGTGGACAAAAGGCTGTTTAATACAATTTAATGACATTCCCAAGCAGGAGGGACAAAGGGGGAAAGAGAGGGCAAAGCCCAGATTAAATTTGCATTTGTGGTTCTTATAGTTCACCCATGCAAAACTCAGCAACAGAAGAGCTATGATTCCACCCCCAGCAACCCCCTCCTCCAGGTCTCCTTCCTATATTTTGTTGTATTTTGAAGAAAGACTAAATGTAGTGATGGAAGGTGATGAAGGATTAACTCACTATTCATCCCAGACTTTAAACTTACCTACATTTAGGCATAGATGCAGCATCTGCTAGTTTTTTACTCGGCCCCCAAACAGTGTCTGATTCGTAATTGAATAAATCTTTTGTTTTGGTTCTTTTTAATAAATTGGTCAAACTGGTTAGCAAATCGATCTGAATCAATTCGCGATTCACTATGATTCATTCTCATTTTTTTTAGGGGTTTCTCACTTCGTAAAAAAAGTAATGGGATATTTACTGATACTTAACACAGAGAACAAAACAGCGCTGGACGAAGTGGAACATTTTTGAAGTAAATAAAACCAATGGCTTTGTTTACATGCACCCTCATAATGTGATTGCAGTGCAATTAAGGCAATACTCAGATTAAACTTTGCTCATGTAAACAGAATACTGCGATTATTTTATTGCGAATATGCTAATAATCAGAGTAATGATAATCACAGTAAGATATGTGGTGTACTCCTATTTTAATCTCTTTATACATGCATACAAATGCTTCAATCGCATTTCTTCCACTCTTACCAAAGTGCTTCTGCGGCAGTGCTGCAGACTGATAATGTTCCACTCTTGTACAGGTTTGAAAACATCGCAAAACCAAAGAATCTGCACTAAATTTCTTCTCGGCTTTACGTGAAACGGCAGTTTCTCCCCCACTGCAGAATCTACAGCCTCATGGCAAAAGAAAGCATATTTTCCCGAGTTGTGCATGTTCGTTTGCGGTCTGAATTGAATGTTGGCTTGATAAAAAGACCATATACGACATAATAATGGCAAGGGAAAATGTCTTTCAACTGACTTTGTCCTCATGGGTGGAACCCAACAACATCCAGCATGTGCATTCCGATTCACAAATAAATGACTCTTATGAACCGATTCGTTTTATTGAATCAAAACAGACAGTACATCCAGTGTAGTCGAAAATAACTCTCATGAACCGAAAAACTCACAGACTGTCTGACTAATTGTCCTTATGCCAAGCTGTAGTTAAAGATACATATTTGCTACAAGATGGTTTATGTAATAAATATTCATATATAAAAAAAGCATTGAAACATCACATTTCTCAGCGAATAATCAGAGTATTGGCAAGTAGCATGTAAACGGGATTGAAGAGGTTGGCCCAAATCATATAAATATATTAATCTAATTATCATTATACTCTGATTTATGCAATAATCACAGTATTGGTGTACATGTAAACATGTAAACATGCATCCGATCATTTGACAGCGATGTAGTAGGTCGTTATGTGCAGCTTGTGAACGACTTTGTACTGCAGGTAAAGACATTTTCAAACCTTAATGGAGTTTTATAAAGAAGGTTCGGGAGGAGCAAGGTAATTTAATCCGACCAATCACATCGCTAGAGTAAGCATATACAAATAGCGGCTTACCTCTACATGGCATTGTGTTTTCTGGCATCCCTCCACCTCCCTTTTCCCCTCCTGTCTATTTATTAATAACTAATCTAAGTCTACGGGGTATTCGTGTTCAGGTCAAGCCTCGAGCCCTTCGCCCAGGACAGTGAGCCACAAACGTTATACACTATCCTCTAAGCAGGATTACATTAACTTGCGAACTACTGAAATTATATTAAAACAGTACACAAAATCAGTAAAGTGCCATGCCATAATCCTGACTTGACATTACATGTACTGTACTCTGGTAGGACTATGCGATTTTTGGAAGTAACTTCTAGTTATTTGTAAATACTATTGTACATGAAAATGGTAATAATGTGCAGTATAGTGTATATCAATTAAGTAGTTAGGCATCTCTTTGGCCCCCACTATCTACTGACAAGGCCCTCTACTGTAATGCCAGAGTTTCTTTGTCTTCATCTGTCTCTGCCTCACTTTACACATCTTTATCTCTCTGTCCACTCTCTCTCTCTCTCCATCTCTGAAGCACACACCCTCCTCTCTCTCCCTCATTTCCTCTGTGTATCACTCCTGTTTTGTTGTGTAAGGAAGCCAGTGCCGGGCAGCCAGTGTTACTGCATGCTCGGTGAACACTCAGCATACTCTGTGTAGTACGTTTGGATGCAATTCACATATAGGTCAATTAAATGCGGCAACATCTGCTCTCTTCTAACCATTTGCATACAGTATTCATATGTTAATGATGTCCCTTGTTTTGTGTGTGTATGTTTGTGTGTGTGTGTGTGTGTGTGTGTGTGTTTCACTTCCTTTCCTCCTCCCTGTCTCTTTGTAAAAAAAAAAAAACAAAACAAAAAAAACAAGACATACAAATTTTTTGGATTCAAACTGCTTCGTGTGGCGATTCCAAACCGGATAGTGCCGTCCTATTTTTGTTTCCTCACTGAAAGCAAGAAACTCCTTTACTGCAGCCGAGCGGCAGGCTTGTTCAGCTGCCATTGGCCCTGATTTGAACAAGAATCCTTATACTGTAGCTGCAAAGGAAGTCCTTGCCTTTGGAAAGCAGCTTAACGCCTTATAAATCAGTGATGAGGCAGATGGACCAGCGATAATCTATTTAGAATGCCTCACAGCAAATATTGTTGTACAGATGATTAGAGATTGAGTTATTTTAACTCGGCCTTCTCCACCCTCTTAGCAAATCTTCTGCTTCTCTGAATTATTTAAACTGGAGACTTTCTTTTCCCCTTCTTTTCCTCCCTAAATATATTGGTGAATTGAAATCACATGCGGCTGCGCACACATAAACACGTGCGGGGACATGAAGTGGTGAAGTGTACATGTTTTACGGCGCCATTTTCTTGGCAGGCTTCAATAGCATGCCGTGGAACAAAGAGAGCAGGGAGATGGGCCCGAGCCAACAGGCTAATGACAAAACGCACGCTTCTTAACCCAATATTAGTAGGGTAATGTGGTGAGAGCATGCCTGTATGTGAGGGCTAAAACCACACCGAAGGCCCCCATCCACTTTTACAGTCGATAGGTCCTGATTTAGCACGAGGCCACGGAAGACAGGCCGGAGGATGGATGGATAGAGAGCGCGAGGGAGGGTGGAGTGCGAAAATGAAGTGGAGGTTGTCAGCTGCTTGGTATCCTGATAAATATAAGCCCTTATTGATCGGCTGAAAATGAAAGATCCCAGAGTGGCATGCAGTATTTAGCTTCTTGTCTGCTGAGCACGTCAGTGGTGGCCTTGTCTCACAGGGATAGATTTTCAGCGGCACTCTGAGCCACAGCTTTGATTTCATCTTTAACCTTTTTCGGCTGCTTTTCCTTGACCTCTGCGCTACTGCTGTGATTCAGTGAATTTGTTACATTTGCCCTGACATTCTCTCTCTCTCTCTCTCTCTCTCTCTCTCTCTCTCTCTCTCTCTGTTTCTCACTCTTGCTGACAGAGTAAAGACTCATCACTGCTGTCATCGCTTGTTGCTGTACAGACTCAGTGGTGGGGTGAGTCACGTTCTCTTCAACCTGACGGGCCCTGGACCAGTATGCAGTTAGAGTGATCAGGTAAGCAAGCATTCACTTCACTCCTCCTACATCAGGCTAAATAAATCCTCCCTGCTCCTCCTAAAACAAAACATTCAATATGTGTAACATGTATGCACAATCACAGCAGCAAGCTCACCAGCTTACTGATCCCAGATCTGCACACTTGAGCGATCATTAGGTAAGACATGAAACGTGCTCACTTACCCACTGGTCTCAAATCATCAGTGTCAGGATGAGATTAACTGATCCCAAAGACCCCTAACAGACAGTCCATTTGAAGTAGCACGTTTTGTGCCGAAGAGTTGTAATCTTCTCCTGCTATGAGTCTTAAAACTGAACACATAAATGACATTTAAAAGCCCAATTTAGAGCAATCGCTCCTCCAATTTGCCTCTCTGTCTAGTTCAAGCCTTTTCAGGGACACGTTTCATTTGTGGCCATCGTGAATTTGCTCTTTTTGTGTATATACTGTATATCTCAATACATCTAAAAGATACTGTATATTAAATTATTCTTCATCGCATTTTATTGCACTTAGATTTTTTTTGGAATCCTTAAAATATTAAAAGCAGTGTGATCTGTAAAACAAAAATCAAGAAGGAAAAGAGGCAATGATGATATACATTTTTCACATCTTTTAGAGGTAAAAAAAAAGCAGCCCATAAATAAAAAGTCTTCTCCTCCTCCTCTCTCTTGAACAATGATCCAGCACACTTTTAGATGGATTATAAATCCCCCTATGAGAGAGCCTGCAACAGCTGTTGGCAGTCATACTAGATATGAGAATAGCAGCATAGGATGAAGGAACATAAAAAATTAATATGCTATTTAGCCTAGGTGTATTTTAGGTATTTGACATTTTCATGTCCGGGATGGACTAAATTTATTCATAGTACAGAAAATAAAGAAATAAAAATAGAAAAAAAATAAATTAATAAAATAAAAAAAAATGAAGGGGTGGTAAGAGAACTGTCTTTACGGTCACCCTTTCATTCAGTAATGATAGGTGTTAAGACATTGTCTACGGTGGAGACTAGAGGTAAGGTAATAATTAGCACATGGCACTAAGGAAACCATTTGCCTCTTAAGCCTTGGCTTAATGCTTTTTTTTGTTGCTTTGTTTTGGTATTTTTATTTTATTTCTATTTGTGTTTTGTTGAATGGTTAAAGGAGCAGTGTGTGTGTGTGTGTGTGTCTGTGTGTGTGTATATAGATGAGACAGTGAAAGTGGAAATCCCAGCTTCAGTAGTGATTCATTACTAATACTCCCTCAGAACATCTATCTATCCCTGACTATCTAATCACACTGAAATCTAAGACATGTCCTGAGAGGAGAAGAGTTGATAGGACTGCACGGACCCTTTCTTTCTTTTTTCATTGTAACTTTATCAATCTCACAATCTCTCTCTCTCTTTCATCTTTTCTCAACTGTTCTTTCTCTAAATGCCACAGCAGTTCCCTCTGTCCTCTGCTATATCTCTATCAGTCCATGTCTGTCTCTCTCCCTCTTTCACATCACCTGAATTTTTGAAACATACTTCACTCCCCCTCATTTCTCAGGTGATGTCACCTGAGAAAGGGAGAGAACGAAAGTGGAAGAAGTGAGGGGGAGTGAAGCATGTTACAAAAATCCAGGCGATGGTGAAAGAGGGAGAGAGACAGACATGGACTGATAGTGACTGTATATACTATATATATACTCCCTGAGGAAATATTTAGCAATAGCATGCTTAACACCACAACCCTCCAATCACAGCTCCCTCAAATCATGTCTAAAAAATAGAGACGGCTGACATGTCTCTGCATCTACTCTGTGTTTCTATGTCTGATGGAAACAGAGCTTTTATTTAACAGTCATAGCTATTACAGGATCACAAATAAATAAATAAATAAATAAAATCTCAAGGCAGGGCTAATTTCCATAGATATCTCTCACAACAAAGAAAAATGAAAATCAAAGTGTTGCCGTCATTTAAAGAAAGAGAGACTTTTCAAATGACACTCTTCATTTGTTATTTTTCCTGCTGGTAAAGTATTTGCATAGCTGAAGTTAGCAGTCTCTCTTGAAAAGCTGGTGAGAACAAACAAAAACATTGTCTCTAGAGACTCTCTCCGCCACATAGGGTGATGCAAGCTTACATATATTAACAGTACATTGTACAACCACTAACTTTCAGAGGAAACTGTCTACCTAAAGTCCTCAATGTTTCATCTGAGTGTTTGTCAGCCTTTAGTCATCTTTGTCAGTCATTACAGATTTCCATTAAAGTGGCCATTTTTTATGTGCTCGATGTTTGTATTTGTTGCGTTGCAGCGTTTGGCATGGCTGGAACCATCATAGTCAATAAGGTCTCCCCCAATATCCAGATAGTGTTCGACCACTATGTGTTTTTCAATGGTTAATAATAATAATAATAATAATAATAATAATAATAAAAAAATTTATTAAAGGGATTGTTCACCCAAAAATATACATTTTGTCATCATTTACTCACCCACATGTTGTTCCAAACCTGTATGACTTGCTTTCTACTGTGAAACACAGAAGAAGATGTTAGGCAGAATGACAGTCTCAGTCACCATTCACTTTTATTGCATCTTGTATTTACAAACAATGGAAGTGAATGGTGACGAGAGAGCAGTCAAGAGAGATGAAAGTCATATGGGTTTAGAACAACATGTGGGTGAGTAAACGATGAGAGAACTTGATTTTTGGAGTGTACTATACCTTTAAGGGGCATTTTTTACCCCCTGGAATAAATGTTATGGGGCATTATTACATCACTGTGGGCAACATTTTTTATTTATTTTTTACATGTACTTCATCAAAAAACAACACTTTTTATTAGTTTCACATGTAACAACACTTACCTGTAAATTAGCAAACAGATATCAGGCAGCTACAGATCACTTTGGCTAAAACTAAACCAAAATATCACGAAATCCATCAAATGTTAGATACACTAAATAAATAAATAAATAAATAAATAAATAAATAAATAAATAAAATCAGGAATTCATTACAGGCACATTTGCATCACTTTCTGTTGCATTTTGCCCCAAGTCCTGGTTAATCCCTCAATCTTGAATATGTGGTTACATCAATGGTGTTGAGACATGTGTGATGTAGTCCTAGGCTTTTTTGGGTTTGGCGTGTGTGTGTGTGTGTGTGTGTGTGTGTGTGTGTGTGTGTGTGTGTGTGTGTGTGTGTGTGTGTTTCTCCATGTAGCGGGAAGGTTGGAGTGTCAAAGTGGATGTGCCTTTGAGGCCATAGCAGAGCAGATTAGCGTCTTTTCTTATCATTCAAATCAAGCCTCCGCTCCCTTTGAAAAACATATTGTACACATCCCCTCCCTCTCCCCTGTCGCCCCTGACAGCAATCTGCGGCCATGATGGCTACCTCCAAGAAGCTTCTCTGAGCTGGTGGCAGAGAGATCGAGGGAAACTAAAAATAAATTAATAAATAAAAAAGACAGAGCAAGAGAGAGTGAGAGAGATTGTCAGGGCATAGCAGAAGGAGGGGCTGTCTGTCCCAAAGCCTCTCCCATATCATCAGAGTGTGATCACAGCTGGGTAATTGATATATGGCTGTGGCTGTCTCTTCTCCTCACCCTTGTTAAGGTCAACCTATCTACATTTCACCCTTTATTTCTCCACTCCCATTATATTCCCCCGCAGATATTGACTGACTGGTGCGGCGCGTCCTCTTGGAAATATGAATTGAGGATGAAACAAGTGAGCGAGAGAGACATAGACTGGGGGGGGGGGGTGGGTGTTATATTCCAGTGCCTAACCCTTGCCTGTTATCAAAGTAACTTCCAGCTTATTAGTAACAAAAGGCCTTTTTCTCCTGCTCTCATCCCTCCCCCTCCTCCTTCCCGCTTTGTGAGGGCCATGTTCGCCAGCGCTTCCTGAATTAAACTGCTGGCTTCCTGTTCTTTTATATGCATGGCCACATCTGGGGGAGCCTGCTCGCAGCCCCGCTGCTTAATAACAATCACCTTCCCTTTCAGTCGCCCCTGATTGTTTCTAATTCACTCTGACAGATAGTGGCTGACAAGCCGCCCGCGCCTCCTCCCTCCGTGACCCCGGCTCACTCACCATACTTAAACCGCCTGTCATTTTTAATATTTGATTTCACTTTTAAAGTTATGTGTTTTAGTCCGATGATGAAATCAGTGTTTAACTGAAACACAAAATAGATCTCTCCCACTTTCCCCCAGCCTTTTCTGTTGGCACCAGCTTGTCTTTTTCACTTCTCTCTCTCTCTCAGTGGTTTTCCCTGTTCTGGGAGACAATGGGGTGAAGGTGGTTTAAATGCCATTTTTTTTTGGTTGTCCTCCGGTGGAGTCCACCTGGATGCCTGGACTGGAGGACTTCATAAAAGCTGGTGGATTGGATAGAGTCATGACCATGTTTTCCATTTATTAATGTGAAAGAGAGTGTGAAGGAGTGCTCATAGCAAACATTTTATTAAAAAAATAATTCACCATTGGCCTCGGGCTCATAGATTTGCAGAGGTTTCGTTCAACTCACTCAAACTTGATATCCATTAAAGACCCGTAGGCGTGCATTGTTTATATTTATTTATTTTGTAACTATTGAGAGAATGGATGGATGCATTGACAGGTAGATGGATTGCATTTTATGAGAAATCCATTCAGTTATTCGATAAAAGAACAGCCTGACTTTGATTGAAAGTGAACAACTCGGTTAGTCAGTTCAGTGATGGTCTCTTGTGTGATGTGTCAAAGGGTAAGTTCACCCAAAAATGAATATTTTGTCATAATTTACTCACCCTTATTTTGTTTCAAACCGGTATGACTTTTTGACAGTTTGACAATTTCTTTTGTGAGAGAACTATCCATTTAAGAGCATTGTTATGCAATTTAATTTCTATATGATGCACACAATAAATATCAATAGAAAGTGTGATGAGGAGAAAGAGATAATGCATAATGACTGTTCTATCTAACAAGATTTATCATAAACTACGATACTCAACAGTTACAAAAAATTCAAATAAAATACTTTCATGCTTACATTGCATCATTTTTTTTTTTTTTTTTTTTTTACAAAGCACTATGTATAGTTCTTTAATGAGTCAATAACTGCATGTGTGCCATCATAATGCACCCCTCATGCTTCCTGTTGTTCAAACACTATCACAGTTGGAATCATTAGAATTGTATTTTTAACTCACTTCAATCAAAACACCACAATGTTTGTGTACTCTGCTTTCCCCATCAATAGTTTTAAGACCAAAAACTAAACTATTGTGCTGATGTTCAACCTACCTAACACACAGGCGTTGCATCATTCCGGGACACGACAGTGCCTTGGGCGTGCCCAAGTTCAGATTTTTTATTTTTTATAACAAAAACAGAACTAATTGGAGAACCACTGCATGTTTTTACTAAAGGCACAATTTAATTACATTTGAACTGGGAACAAGTATTTCGGGAATGTGACATATTCGTTCAAACAAATGGAGCGAGTGAAATGCAATATTTGTTTTGCTTTGATTAGCAGATTGGCAGGCCTTTTTTTTTTTTTTTTTTTCTTAAAGAGACTTAAAATCTTTCCTCAAACCAAAACCTCTGATTTCTTTTCTTATAACACAAGATAATCCTCTTATTATGTTACCCCAACATCTTCTCCAAGTGATATCACTTTTAAAATCATAATAAACTTTGTCCTGAGGGCCTGTGAGTCTGAACTACATTAGCCATCTTGTAGCCTCCTCCGTCCTTTAGTGGCACCGCTGCTAAATACTTTATTAATAACTTTTTAAATAATGTAAAGTGTATTGTTGTCTCCGAGGTTGTATTAATAAACATGAAGGAATTTATTTGTCTTTAATAAAGCATGATTAATGCACATTACTGTGTAGATTGCTCATTCACACTTCTCTTCTGCACCCAGTGAAAAAAGAGAAGAAAAAAACACACCCATCAGCATTAAATATTTATGGCATAATATTAATGGTTTTGTAAAGAAAATAACAAGTTATTAATCCTCTGATTAACAACTGATTAACCTTTTTTATTAAACACGTGATCCGTGCTTGGTGGATTCAGGATGTGTCGCTCGAGTGTGCTGTGGAATAATTCTTTTTCTGTCTTTTTTAATTGCAAAAATTGCACGGATGAACTGTTTTTCTGCCCTTTTTCTTTTCAAACATGCACAGATAGAGACAGATAGAGACAGATACACAGTTGCGAACACAATATTTTGAATGCACATTTAAAAAAATGGACTAAATATAGCAGGACATATCTGCAGACAATGAGGTTTAATTCACACATCCGTTTATTCACGTTATTTGGATGTGTGGGGAAAAAAGGGAGAATACACACTGCTAGGACAAGCGACTCTATTTCTCTCTATCTGTCTCTGCTCATCTCACTGCCATTGTGTGTATTTTTAGGTCTCGCCTGAGTCAGTTCAAGCACAATTATGCTTATGTTTCATTCGCGCCAAGCGTGACTTCATCTTACGGACAGGAAAAGGAAAAAAGACAAGGCTGTCCGGGCAGTTTTGAAAATAAAATAAAACTATATCATTTGTTGCATGTCATATTGTCATATTTCCTGCTGCCAGACAGATGAGCTTCCTTATTCACAAACAGACAGAGAAAGAGCATTTAAAGTTATGAAGGACAGCTTGTAGGTCCCACCTTGACCATTGAATCTCATTGGGAACGCAACACCCTCCTCAGGTGATTAAAACAAACGTGGGGCCTGGACTATTTTAGAACAGTAAAAAAAATAAAAAAAAATAATTCATAATGCGTTTTATACCCTGACCCCTGCCATCCATTGTGTTGCTATTATTTTGCTTGCAGAATCCATCAAAGGCCATAGTGTTGTGAAAACCGACAACAATAGGAGTCTTTGTGTGGAGATGTGAGTGGGGATTACAGTGTTGGGACACTTATAGTTTTTTTATGCTCTGTCTTATGATGGATTGGTGCTTGTTCAGTAGGGTGTCTTTGTTAACTTTCTTTCACACTTTTTTCTTTTTTTTTTTTTTCAAATGGACTGATCTTACCTTCAGTGACTTTCCCTTACCTCCTGTCTCAGTTTACTCTCTCTCTCTCTCTCTCTCTCTCTCTCTCTCTCTCTCTCTCTTTCTCTCTGTCCTGCTGTTGAGTATTTCTCCCTCCCTCTTAACCTTTTTCGGCACAGTCCTTCATCTTTTATTTCTTTTATCATGTAGTCTTTACCTCTCTCTCTCTCTTTCACTCTTCATGCAAGCAAACTGGCCACCCTGGGAATCCTGGCAGTCAGTCACACACCCCTCCAAAAAACAATTATCTTTGAACTTGCTTTAAGTTCTGTTTGTCCTAATTACAGATCATTTTCCCTGTCACATTTCTACTTTTATTTCAGTTTTGCCCTGAATGTTGATCCTATTGAGGTTCAACCTTATTTTACTTGCTGGAACACCCCTAAGACCTGGATTCATATAATATTCCCCTGTGCCTTTTGCTCTGTCTTTTCAAATTTGATTTTTGTTCTTCTTCTTTCCTTCCATTTCTTTCTTTTTTAATATATCATTTTTTGTAGCATTTTCTAATTTAATTAGACTGAGTTCCCAAAATACACAGCAAGGACGTATGGCCTGTTCTATTTCTGGTGTTATGGTTCACGTTTTGGAGTATGTGTGTGTGTTAGTGTGTGTGTGTGTTTCTCTTTTAGCACTGAGGTATGAGCTGCCGTAAGGCATGCTAACTTAAATCCCACAGGGAATCTCTTCGTGTATTTTTAGTGCTCTGCTACAGAGGTGGACTTCATTGTAATTAAAACCAAGTAAAGGTGGTTAATCCCTTCCTTTGCCTGGCTGTTTCAAATATCACCGTGCTCTACCACTCTCTTTTAAATGCATCACACATATTAACACACACACACAAGCCCACATACATGCTTAACATAACACACTCACGCAGACATGCACACGCACTCATAAGCCTCTTAGAGATCTGATTCCGCATGCAGACACAACATGCACTGGAGTTGCAAGGAGAGATTTAGACATGGTGCAGGGCCCTTTTCAATTAGTAGCGTATCGGACACATGCCGATAGGATCGCAATGCAGCCGGTCCGGGTCACTGGCAGGCTGCAGGATTAGAACCATGCAGTGGTTCTTACAGAGCAGAAAAACTCAAAACACTCAAAATAAAAGAGGAATAGAGTTGTCTTAGCGAGTTTCACAGAACGTCATCAATACCTCTCTATAACAGAAGGGTGGAAGTGTCATATAAATGTACATAGGAACTGAGCTAATAAAATAAACATATTTCCCCTAAAAAATTATGCTAAAATGCATTTTCTTGAATTAAAATGTATTAAAGGTTTGGTGCCCCTGTTAGAGCAATGGTCTAATGGTTACCGTACAAACAATTGGAGCTCTGGTTCTCAAGTGGTTGACGCAAGTTTGAATCTGGCTTGCAACACTTCCTGATCCTTTCCTGTCCTCTCTCTGCACTATCCTGTGAATATGAGCCAAAAAAAAGAAAAAAAGAAAGAAAACTAAAAGAAAGATTTGGCCTCACCTCGTTTTACAGTCATGACTGTACATTGTTATTGTACATTCCACTGAATTGCCAGGTAAAAAATCAGCCATGTTTTTTTTTACTTAGTACTAGCTTAGTTTGGCAGGAAACATATCTCCAGAATGATGGCTTTTCCATCATGTCAATCCCCAGGGTCCTGTATGCCATCCCTCCCCTGATAATCTTAAACCTATATGTCATCTCACCTCTTTAATCCAGCCATTGAAACTCAAAAGGAAAGAGAGAGAATAACTACTTAGGCAGTCTCTTATCTTCATTTACTTTTTTGTTTTTCTCTTTTTACCTATTCGGTTTCCTTCATAGAGTATTGCTGCTTCTCAGAAGACAGAATGTAGACAATTTGGAGCACAGAGTTGATAGTGTTGTGAAGTGCCCCCTCGAGGTGGTGCACACACACACACACACACACACACACACACACATTGAAGAGTTGTTCATTTAGTCCTTGCTCTGATGAGAGCAGTACTCTGTGCCTTTAGTGTTTGTTAAACCCCCCCACACACACACAATGTACATAACTTACATACACTCTTACATACATGCATTCTGGTGGGCTTGTGCACATATTTTACAATACAAGCTTCCTGTACTGCTATAAGCATAGTCCTGTAATACAGTGATTCCCAACCAGGGGTATGTGTACCACAGATGGTACTTGAAAATATTTTGTTTTTGCTTAAAAGGAAATTCCTGGTTGCTTACAAGTTAAGCTCAATCTACAACATTTGCGGCATAATGTTGATTACCACAAACATTTATTTTGACTCATCCCTCTCAAAGAAAAAAAAAAAAAGAAGAAGCATAAATCGAGGTTACAGTGAGGCACTTACATTGAAAGTGAATGGAAACAGTTGTTGGAGGGTTTAAAGGCAGAAATGTTCATAATTTTATAAAATCACTTCTATCAGGAAGACTCGCAGACTTCAGTGAAATTTAAGATGACATTTATTTGATGAATATAAAACAGAAATGTAATGTCTCTCTTTGGCGTAAGCCCCGTCTGGTTGTCCGAAGAAGTTGTACTCGGAACCGTCATATCCTGCTGGAAATAGGAGGCAGGGGTGAGGAGCCTACCCCCGTGCAGGACGGGACTCAACTGGTGATGGGGGTGGTGGAGGTTGCCGTGTTAGCACACTGAAATGCAATGTGATAGATTGTGAGCATTCTTATAAAGCATTGGCTTACATGTGATTGGCTAGGAGTTACCTAGCTAATGGTGCAATGATGTACAGCTGCTAGTCTTCCTGCTAGAACATTTACATTAATTCTTCTGTTAAAACTTGTGTATTATTTAAACTGTTAAATTGTTTAAATCTTAATTTTTATGGCTGTTTATAGGGTTTAGGGATTATGGCTTTAGGTCGTCATCACAACAAAGTTGTACAATTGGATATAAATTTAAACGGAAAAGGTTTGTAAGCAATTGTATCACACTAAAATCATGTTGACACGATTATTATTTATGTCTTGTTGCTATTCTTTTGATTTGATTTTGATTTGATTTTGGGAACAGTGAGTATTTTGACTAGGGTTGTCGATTTAATGTGTTAAAAAAATATATGCAAGTAATCATTATATTTATTATAAACTACACTGAAAAAAAAGTTGTTGTTGGCTCAACAATCAATATGTAAGAAAATGAATAACATCTACTCAGAAATGTACATATTTATATATATTTTTAGTTTTACTTGATTTGAATTACTACACTGATCAGCCTCAACATTAAAACCACTGAAAGGTGAAGCGAATAACATTTATTATCTCGTTACAATGGCACCTGTCAATGGGATGGGATATATTAGGCAGCAAGTGAACAGTCAGTTCTTGAATTTCATGTGTTGGAAGCAGGAAATGTTGGTAATCGTAAGGAACTGAGCAAATTTGACAAAGGCCAAATTGTGATGGCTAGACGACTGGGTCAGAGCATCTCCAAAACGGCAGGTCTTGTGGGGTGTTCGTGGTCTGCAGTGGTCTGTGTGGTCCAATCTCACATAAGAGCTACTGTAGCACAAATTGCTGAAAAACCTAATGCTGGCCATGATAGAAAGGTGTCAGAACACACAGTGCATCGCAGCTTGCTGCGTATGGGGCTGTGTAGCCACACACTGGTCAGAGTGCCCATGCTGATCCCTGTCCACCGCTTAAAGTGCCTACAATGGACATGTGAGTGTCAGAACTGGACTATGGAGCAATGGAAGAAGGTGGCCTGGTCTGATGAATCATGTTTTCTTTTAGATCATGTGGCAGCAGGATGCACTATGGGAAGAGGGCAGGCCGGCGAAGGCAGTGTGATGCTCTGGGCAATGTTCTGCTGGGAAACTTTGGGTCCTGGCATTCATGTTGATGTTACTTTGATACGTACCATCTACCTAAAGATTGTTGCAGACCACGTACACCCCTTCATAGCAACGGTATTCCCTGATGGCAGTGGCCTCTTTCACCAGGATAATGCACCCTGCCACTCTTCAAAAATTGTTCAGGAATGGTTTGAGGAACATGACAAAGAGTTGACTTGGCCTCCAAATTCCCCAGATCTCAATCCATAAATTAAGATTTTAAGGACTGCTAACTAAAACAATCAAGTACAAATCCAAGGTTGTGGGGAATACACATTGCGCTTGAATAATTTAATTATGTTTGTTTGGTCAAAAGGAACTTGGGCATTTAATTACTTGCCATTAAGATTCATATAGGTTTTAGCTCTTTTTAGTATTATTGGTGTTATTTTACTGTAAATAGTTGTTTTGTATGAAGTCATTGTTAGGGTGATTTGTGTTCACTTTGGTGAAGCTGGTCCATATTCAAACCATGTAATTCCTTCTTGTGCATGCGAATGTGGATAGCTGAAGTGCAATTTTACGCACACTTCTTGTAATCACATTTACTGAATGACTGACCTATAATCAGTAATTATTTTCTTTTTGGCCAATTAAATTTAGTAGCAGCAGTAATATAAAATATTAATTTATAACTTGCTATCAGTTGTAAAATCATATTTGTTCAACATATCTTTTTAAGTAAATAAAGTCGAATTAACTCTTAATTTACTTGTGTGATGCAAAAATGCTACATATGTATTTTATGTAAATCAAACACATCATATTTTTCAGTGTATATTTATAATTATGTTAATAGTTATATACTAAATGATCTTTATTTGGGTAAATAAAAAATAAACATATATACATACATATATATATATATATATATATATATATATATTTTTTTTTTTTTTTAGTAAATTACTTTGCTTTACATTAGTGTCCCTTATTTAAAAAAGTTTTTTTTCCCACAAAACCAGATTCTAAAGCCTTCCATCTTGACACAAAACTAACATGGAGTAAAGTACAGACTGTAGAAAGTTCATGTGATGCTTTAGGTGCACATATTGTTTCTTTTCTTTTCAAACACTCTCTCTTTATCAGCCAGAACATACAGTGACAGACCTTGATAGGTGTTTTGTTGCTATATCCCTCTCCTGGTTTAATGAGCTTGTTTTCTATTCTGACCCAACTGTCAGTTCGCCTCTACGTTTTGCCATTCCTTTGTCATTCTCTTCCTCAAATGCACTGACAAAGAGAGGGCTTTTTTATTTTTTTATTTTTTTATTTTTTTTTTTTACGACGAATCAACCATTCCCCAAATCAAAGCGTGGGAACTTCAGCTGTATGCCACATCAGCTCTCTTCTGCCACACTTCCTCCATCACCGTGCCTGAAGCTCAGCGGCATCCTCCTCAGCAGGGGGAAAGGTAAATCATGTGAGGAGAAGTACTGGGGAAGGGTAGCTGACTGTTACATGCACCTGTCAGCAGGTACTCAGAATAATTGGTAAATGACTGTAGCGGGTTGGAGAGGGCTCTCTGTTCCTCTCCTCTGTTTGATAAATATTTGAAGTTGCCAGGCGGTTGTGGAGCTCAGTGCAGAGAGTGGGGATATCACAAACATTGGGAAGGAGAAGGGCTTGGAAAGTAGACGAGATAATAGAGACACGCTTGTTGTAAAACTGCAGGGAAAGTAAGAGACATCAACTAGAAGAGAGTAGTAGTTATGGAACTTAAGCACTAATCTTTTGGGAATGGATTTTGTAAACTAAGTCCTGTTTACACCTGTTATTAAGGTTTTGGGTGTTTGGGTGATTCAATCAGAAGTGAGGTGAGACTCAGATGTTTACACCTGGTCGTAGCATCTCTACGACCCCGTTTGCACCTTTTTTTAGTGTCATCTCGTTTTCAAACAGATCACCCAAAATCTTATCACCCAATGTAAGCGCAGCATAGCTCTAGCTGTACATCATCAGCTGTAGGTAACTCCTAGCCAATCACATGTATGCTAATGCTTTATAATTCTGCTCACAATCTATCACATTGCTGTTTCAGTGTACTAACATGGCAACCTCCACCACCCCACCACCACCAGTTGAATCCCGTCCTGCACAGGGGTAGGCTCCTCGCCCCTGCCTCCTATCTCCGGCAGGATATAATGGTTCTGAGTACAACTTCTTCTGACCGCCAGATGGGGCTTACACCAAAGAGAGACATTACATTTCTGTTTTATATTCATCAAATAAATGTCATCTTAAATTTCACTCAAGTCTGTGAGTCTTCCTGATTGAAATCTTAATACCAGGTGTAAACAGGTCCCTAGTGAAGCAAACCATCATTTTATAACTTTGCTGCATTTAACTACTTGTAGTGTCTGCAAATTCAGCTATATAAACACACTTGCACATTAGCACAGTCTTCAGTTGGCAGCTCTTTGCCATTCACACACATTACATTTGAGAAATTCATAAATTTGAAACAATGCCATGGAAAGTTCAGTCCGATAATTACTCGGCGGACAAATGTGCTTTAACATTGGGAAATCTTCGCTCCCTGCCAATTTTAGGAGTGCCATTGGGCTCTGTTTGTCTGATAATGAACAGTATTCATTTTCATCATGTTCCTTCACCCCTCCTCAACTCCCTTTACACCTTAGTCAATTAAAGCCCTCTGGGCCTCTCTGTGCATAAAGGGATATATAACTCTTTTGGCATTTGGCTGTGGACATATTAGGCACACCCAGAGCACATTTAGAAGGAATAGCCTTTTTAGCATGCTTAAAGAGCCCGATTTCAGCAAAAGCCAAAGGAAATGAAGATTGGCCAGAGAGCCTGCCTTCATTTTATGAGGCAAGGTGAGGGCATTGCACCTGCTTTGAAGCAGAGAGAGGGATAACTGCCTTTTAAAGCAAACTACTTGGATCAGGTGAAGGTTTCTTGTGGTTTATTGTTTCAATATTTTGACATCCCACATTCTAAACCCAAAGCATCTTGGTAATGAAAAGCATGAAGCTTTTGAGACCTTGCATGTAGAATAGTGTTCCAAAGACAGCTGGTTAATGGCAGTTTTGAGGCAAGACTGCTCAAAGACATGAACACCAATGCTGGCCAGAGGACTTTGAATGGGAAAAGACTAGGCTGTGCTAGGCTGAAAGGCTCTCTATGCCAGTCTTCTGTGGTGAATGAGTGGATATACAAGGCCATGGATGCACATCCGTGGCTGTTTCCGCTCTGCCGATTGTTACTGGGGGACTCTGATAGGAGGTCTGGGTAATGAAGCATGAGGAGCACGTCCTATCCTCACACGCCTAGCGACTGCTCCTCTAGGGCTGTCTGGAACAGACTTGCAGGGTCATGCATGGTGCTCGCCGGCATAAAACAGCTTGAGGTGTGAAACTCATCCCCTGGGCTCTTAGCCTCTAGCCCCTGTAGTGCTGAGTCAACCGAGGACCAAGGCAGCTTGCTTTGATCCATGGCACTGGGACTGAATTATTGTTCTACGGCATGTAAGGAATTCTTTTTGCATTGAGAAAAGACTTTGGTGGTCCTTGGTGTTGTAAATTGTGTTGTGTAAATCTGATGTTTATTGTAAATTGGTATATGTCTCATCACTGTCATGACTGCTATGTTGCTCGGAACTGCACCCAAGACTTTCACCCACTGTTGCACTTGTGTATATGGTTGAGTGACAATAAAGTGATTTGATTGGATTTTATTTTATTTTATTTGATATAGACTTTCAGTGCAGTGGTATTGAGTAGTTTGGCTTGAATTACAATATTTTAAGGTATTTTAATATCCTCTTTGTCTATTCATACTAAAGTTCTCTTTTAATGTGATTGAAATAAACTTGTGCTTATAAATGTTTCACTTTGTTTCAGCTCAGAAATCACCCCTATAATCTTTTGATATCTAACCAAAGTCACTATTTGACACTCAGAATTCAAAAGTCATTAAAAATAGCCCAGTCCTTCAATATTCATCTTTACCATTTTCTGTAACAAAAAAATGTCCTGATACAGCAGCTCTCCTTGGTACATTTCCATTGACATATGAGAATCTGGGAGAATTTTTGCATCGCTTGCATTCTGAATGAGCCACAATAAGTGTTTTATGTGGACATTATTATCCAGATATGGCTCTCAATGCACCACCATCGTGATTTATTAATTCCTGTCTAGGATATATACATAGGCTCGGAAAATCCTTGATTCTGCTCAGAATGAAGGCGAATATACACTACCGGTCAAAAGTTTTGAAACACTTGACTGAAATGTTTCTCGTGATCTTAAAAATCTTTTGATCTGAAGGCGTATGCTTAAATGTTTGAAATTAGTTTTGTAGACAAAAATGTAATTGTGCCAACATATTAATTTATTTCATTATAAAACTAAAATTTAATTACAAAAAAAAAAAAAAAAAGAAAAACAGCCAATAAGTGCCCAGCATAGATGGGAACTCCTTCAATACTGTTTAAAAATCATCCCAGGGTGATACCTCAAGAAGTTGGTTGAGAAAATGTCAAGAGTACATTTCTGAAAATTCTAGGCAAAGGGTGACTACTTTGAAGATGCTAAAATATAACACAGTTTTGATTTATTTTAGATTTTGTTTAGTCACAACATAATTCCCATAGTTTCATTTATGTTATTCCATAGCTTTGATGACTTTACTATTATTCTAAAAAATTATAATAAAGAATAACTGTTTCAAAACTTTTGACCGGTAGTGTATAATTCATGAAAGCTAATGCATTGTTTCTGATTTTTCATCTCATGGCTCTTTTTTCCCCTCTCTGCCAGCCTATTCTCTGGCAAAAGGTTGGCTATAATATCAGTATTAAAATGAGAAGTTTGAAAGATGCACTGCTTCCTTTTTATGTGTGTGTAAACTGATTTGAATCACATATTGGGGGCTTACTGAGCGGAGCTTTAAATGTTAAATGGGGGTTGAAGTCTGCCTGAACTAATTTGTAGAGCTTTGCACCATGTTGACATTTAAATATGATAAGAATAGAAAACTGTATGCCGACCTATTTTGAAGATGCTTTCGGAATACATTGGCATCAGCCGCGGTCTATAATTAATAAAAAAAAAAAAAAAAAAAGACAGGATATTTTACTCCTCCATCAACCTTCTTTTTTTTTTTTTTTTTTTTTTTTTTTTTAGATATGATTATAATACAACTCTTACAAGGCACTGAATGACTGGAAAAATAAAGAGGGACTAAAATATGAGCATGGAGAGAATTAAGAGGGAAGTGCATAGCACACACCTGGGTTTGGAGGAGGGGTAGAGATTGCATCGGCTGGCTGCTGTGCTATCACATTACCGTGATCCAGCCCCTGCATTTATGAGAGCGAGTGGGGAGGAGAGGGACCTCGCCAAATCAGCATGCAAATAGCGCCACATTGTTAACTTAATCAGATGCAGGAGAGAAAATATGGAGAGGGGAGAGGAAGAGAGGGAGGGAGGGAAGGAAGGAAAGATTGAGGGGAGGGGGGCTGCACAAACAAGAGTCAGGGTCTTCTGAAATGGCGGAGAGTGAGAGATTAAACATCTACCGATGGGGATGATGTTTGCTGGGTGGTGGTGTCATGCCCCAGAGGGTTTAAGGGTGTGTGCACGTTCCAGTTTGGTTGTGTGTATGTATGTGTTAAACAGAAGGCAGTGATGATGGAGGCCTATTCTCAGAGCTGTATGAAGTGTTTCAGACAGACAGAGCTCCATGATTGGCTTGGTCACAGCCAATCAGCTGACAGAAACCTGATGCTCTCTGTGTCACTGTCCATTTTAGTAAGACGGGGATTTACATAGGCAACCCAGTGTAGCAGGTGCCACATGTTTACTGCTCTTTGTTCTACATATTTATGGTACAGTTGTCTTAAGAGGCTAGCCCAACTTCCCTTTCTGCACACAAATACAACCATCTTTTTTTTTCTTTTTTTTTAAGGATTCTTTTTTTTAACGTTGTACAATGTACTGTCAGAACTTTTATGCCTGTTTTCATATAATTTATGTCTAAACATGCTGTACAAACAGACTATAAAATCCTCCCATCTCCTCACCCAGCTGCTGTGTAGCTTCTGACAGCCAAATTGCACATAGAGGTCACAACCTCCCCAGCAATGCTCATACGGAGATCAGTGCACGAAGCGTGCTGGCGAACGATGGTAACACATACAACATGTTAACGTGGCAGCTCAAACCAAACCTAAACAGATGAAGGGATGAATATGAGTAATCCCTTACCATGCACTAGAGTGAAAGAGCCACGTGCCTACCTCACATCTCATGGGACCGACTGAGTCGAGCGTAATACCGAGAGGTAATTTTTCACTAAAATATTCTTGGCTTTATGAACTTATCTTTCCTTTTCCCCACTTTGCTCTCCAACTCTCCCATTGACTACGGGACACTGTGGCAGACCAACCCCCCCCCGAAAGAGGATGAATCTATTATCATGTTCAAGGTTGCAGAGGGCAGAGAGGAGGATAAGAATGTGTCGAGAAGACCAGAGGAAAGAAGAATGAGGGCCTGAGTGAGGAGAGACATCTGGAATCTGGTGTGCTGGCCAGTCCAGACTTCTGGACCCAGGCCTCTGTCTTCCCTGTCAGTTAAACTCTGATGTCCAAATGCTTTAAAACTATGCTCTGAAACTATAAAGGGTAGAATCTTGTATGGAGTAAAATCAATCAGGCTACAGACTTAACTGTCAAAATACCTGATTTTTTTAAAAACTTTTTTTCATCATTTTGGTGTGAAAAGAGCTGGTAGTTTTTTGTGCCATGGATCAGATACATGTTTCATTTTTTAAGACTTTGAGGTCTGACCAGTTCTGCCTTGGTTGTTTAATCACAGTTGATTGTCAGTGTGTGGCTGGCATGGAGGCAAATGTTTTCTGCATGGCCTGTGATAGAGCAGCATCAGTGGCGATTTTAGGGGGTGGCCTGTGGTGGCCTGGGCCACCCCTGAAATCTCATTGGCCACCCTGTGGCCACCCCAGAACTGATTGGTAGTTCATCATGTTCATCAACACAAGAATGAAGAACCAATAGAAACACCTGTCAATCAAAGATGACATCTCAGGTCATTTGTTGATTTAGAGCCACACTGACCCAGGGTCAGTTTTATATTTCTGACCATTATAGTAGTGGTGGGACTGAAGCTGTGTGAGCTGATCTTTGATCAGTGGGGGGAGGGGCAGGCCGCGGGTGGCCAGGCAGGTGCCGCAGGTCGCGGGCGCAGCGGGCGCCAGGTCTGGAGTATAAGCACGAAGCTGACATGAGCTAGCGTCTACCTCCAACTTCCAATGAGTTGACGACGTCGATTTGTGATCAAAAAGAAAGCTGTTATTTGAGAGGTATGTTCATCTAATCTAACGTTTAATTTATCCCGAATTTCCATGTGAATGTGAAAAATTTTTTTCATTGTTACAGTAGCTAGGTTAAAGAGTAAGCTAGACCCTACACCACATTCAGCATGTTATCTTTATATTGACATGAAATATGAAATGCCATGTTTTCTGATTTAATGATGGAGGTGTGTAAAGCGTTTTACAGATGTACATGTTCAATAGCTAAAGTTATATATATATATATATATATGGCTAACCTGTGTGTGAAATGGAAGGGTTTGTGCTGTGACTGTACTTTAAATATTTACATGAGTTATTTATGAGCTCTTTATGTGTATTATTGGTCAGTCAGACCAATAAAATCTTCAAAGTTTTTATACCTTATTTTACATTTTAAATATGCAGAGGCAGGGCAAATTGCACTTAAATGCCGCAAATGATTTGACTAATTATTTTATTTGGTAATATTCAAAGTAATAAACCTGTGTAGACACTGTAAATAGAGTTTTGTTTTTTACTGTATTCAGAGCTCAATCTGAAATTTTGGGGTTTCCAGACAGACACCTGTAAGCCCTCGTAGCCAATTTCACACACTGATTTGTACCCAATTTAACAATATTTCTGCTGGACAGTGCAGTTATAGCTAATAAATGAATGAATGATTGATTGAATTGCGCCTCAATCAGTTATCACCTGTACTTGTATCTTTTTATGATTATAAACTATACCTGATGTTATACGCAGATTAATTCTCTACAATGAGAATAGCTCTTAAAAATGTGTAACTGACTTTTCCTAAACAATTACTGATTTAAAAATGGATGTTATGTTAAAATAGCCAGAGATTCCCAGAAACTGTAATAGGTTGAAATAGAACAGGAATAGAAAACTGTCAAATGTCAAAACAACAGTCTGATATTGAATACAAACAATTCAGTGAATGCTAACATGAGTTTAAGAATTCATTTATTCTACATGTGTAGATGTTGAAGCAAAGCAATGCGATATTTACACATTTTGATCATGTGCCATTCATAAAGTTTCTCCTGGTATCGCCACCCCACACTAGGTCTGTACCCCATCTTGGCCACCCCAGTAAAAATGTCCTGGATACGCCACTGAGCAGCATTTCTCTTGCTCTCTCTCTCTCTCTCTCTCTCTCTCTCTCTCTCTCTCTCTCTTTCTCTTATCCTGCTGAGATCCATGGCCTCACCATTTCCGATAAATCCTGATAAATAAACATGTGCCCTGATCTCCCAAAGGTCCTCCACCCTCTCTCCAGAGTCCACCCATTCCACACACACTTCCTACCCTCACAATTAGTCCACAATAAAACATACTTTTCTCTTAATAAAGAGAGGCCTTTTAACATACACTTACCCTTCACAGTCTTTCTCTACTTCCCAGTAGTAATGAGGGACTGTAGAGAGAAGAAACAAAGCATTTGTATCTCTTCTCACCACTCACAGACAGACAATAGAACAGAGCACAAACAATACAAAAAACAGACATTATATATATATATATATATATATATATATATATATATATATATATATATATATATATATATATATATATAAATAAATATACATACATATTGTAACATAAACAGAGTCATGAGCATTTCCAGTCAACTTTGACTTCCTGATGGCTTTGATAAGATTAGTGGCTTTCTTAAACAGGATGTGAGAGGACTGCATTTTAAAAAACATGCTGTATGGACAGAGAACGCTTGCATAACCGTCTTGACACAAAGTTTCTCACAAAAGTGATACTTTCTCTCAGTTTAACTCAGGAGTTTATCAAAGTGACAGGATAAAGAAGATTTAATATCACCCATATTAAATAGACATGCAATGGTTCAATATTTACACTTTATGACAGAAGTGTTTTTCATTCAAGAGCATATGGTTATGGTACCTGTTTATAGTCTTATTGTCTTTCTGTGTGTGGGGGGAAAAGAAGAGACAAAAAAGGCGATTGACAAGACTTGCCTCCCTTAATGAGTATCTCTAATTAGCCATACATTTGTTTTGTGAAAGCTCCAAACAGGCTGCAGTTGCGAAGAGCTGGTAAGTATGTTGAAGTAGCAGCAGATTTTTCTCTCCTGTACTTTTTCTTTTACATTGAGAGGCTTGGAGGCACAACTGGGAGCCAATGTATGCACACAAGCAGCATTAAACACTCAGGAACATTAAGTCACATGTTCTCTCTCTCTTTCTCTTTTTTTCCTTCTTTTATTTTAATTAGCCATGCAACAATTAAAAGATTCACAAACTAAATTGAACCTTGTCTCCCTCTCCTCTCAACTCGATTTCAGCACCTGTCAAAACAACACCCCTTGTTGGAGTCATTATGCAAAACTCGTACGCACAAAACCAGCATGTGCGAGAAGAAAACAGCAATTATTTCTGATATTCACTTATTTGGGGGTTACATTGACATTTAAGTTTTCCACAAAGGTAATCTTTGTTCACCACAGCTGAGAGATAGGGTGTCGAGAGAGAACAGACTGTCACCTTCAGAGAGTCAAATAAGTGATTTTGAAGCTTCATATCACATTTATTCAGGTCCTCTTTGGATTGCCTCAAAAGTAAAAATTCAGAGCTTAATACACGGGCATTGCTGACAACATATCAACAGTTTTGAATGGTGGGATGTACTAATATTTCTGACCAGCGGAGGCCTGATTTTGTTGATGAATTGTCTCTGGTAGTATTGTTCCTGTCCCAGAGCTGGTGTCCTGAGTTGGAGGAGAAATGATGTAAGGCTTGGATGATGGCCCCCTTGCCAATCGTCACATTGCATTCATTGTTTTTCGCCTTTTCTGTGCTGAGGTGAAGTCATACGTGATCAGTGATGTGACCATCACTCGCTCAGCTTTGCCACTAGGACATGACCCTATGTTCTGAAACACAGATCTGATGGGACTGCCAAAAGACTCTTAGGTCAAACAGGGTTAAAGACCCCATGAAATTGCTTGAAATTTGCGGTTCCCTTTCAGGGAAACATTGACATTGCGTAATGACGCAATTGGGACCACGTCAGTGAGTCACGTGGTCTGAACCCTGTATACAATCATGCCAATTCATTGGCTGATGGTGCATAAGCGACGCCCATAGGGAGCCACATCATGGATCCCATATAGGAGGCTGCTTTGGCATCATTTCACCAGATTTTTGTGTATTTCATCAAATCATATTGGTCCCTAGAAATCTGTCGATCCTACAAAGCTGCATTGCTCATAAACCATATTTAAATCTATTTGTGATATTATTTTAAATGGCCATGAAAGTAGTACTGTAAGAATTAACCTTACGTGCTGATCAACTCATTGCTGGCCAAAGACTTTGATTGGATGTAAACATTAATGTGCGCGCTCAATAAACTCTGTTCAGCCACTCGCACATCAGCAGCTCTACTCAGTTGTATGATGTGAGGTATCGGGAGATTTTAACAAGAACAAGTACATGAGTAAAGTATCTAATCTGATGTCAATCCTTTAATAAATGCATCATTCTTTCTGCGGGTTGCTTCATCCTTGGGAATAAGGATTATTCCAAACTCTTGTTGAACTCTTCCAGTGGATGAAACTAGTGACGACACAGAACGGAAACCATGCGCTGTGAATAGTGGCTGCTCGTGATAGTGACATCCAGTGCCCAGAATATGAATTTCAAATCATTTCTCCATAGCGGGCCTAATACTGTTCTGTTTCTAAAGTCTCTCATAGGCCCCATCAGAGCAGTCGGAGGGCTGCAGATGGCCCGCGGGCTGGACTTTGGACACCCCTGGTCCAAAGTCATCTATATGTCCTTTCGCTCACAGATTGTTAATTTGCAGTCCTTTTCTCCTCTGCCGTTTGAGTCGGAAGAGCATAAAAGGCTACATAGAGAGACTGTCTCATTGGATCGTGGATGCAATCTCGTGTGCTTACAAGACACGTGGTTTGTCTTCGCCGTATTCGAGCCCTTTCTATGAGGAGCATGGCATCTTCATGGGCATTGACTAGAGGTCTGTCCTTTGAATACATTTGTATGGCGGCAGGATGGTCCTCTCCACATACTTTTTTTAGATTTTATAATTTGGACGAGAGTTTGTCTCCTGCTTCTCAAGTTCTCACTGTTGGATCAAGAGAAAGTTTTTGAGAATTCTTTTTTTTTTAGCACGCTTGTGTGCTGCTGTAAGCTTGCCACACGGGCTTTGAGATTTGGCAGCTACTGTTCGCATGGCGTGATGGTATCTTGTCCCAATTGCATCATTTCTCAATGTTGACGTTTCCTGGAAAGTGAATGTAATGGTTACGAATGTAACCTTGGTTCCCTGAGAGAGAACGTGAGGTTGCGTAGCTGGCCATACTCTCTAATGGCACAGCCGAAATGGCGCCAAAGCAGCCACTTATATGGGTTCCATGATGCGGCTCCCTATGGGCGTCGTTTAAATGAATCGTTGTGATTGTATACAGGCATCAGACCACGTGACTCACTGATGTAGTCCCAGATGCGTCACTACAAAACGTCTCGTTCCCTCTCAGGGAACCAAGTTTAAATTCATAACCGGAACGTTTCCTATGCTGTGCTGATGTTTATGCAATTGAAACCAAAAGTTTAGGAATGAAATATTGAATGGCATGTCCCTTTTTTTAAAAAAAATATTTAACACTTAAATATGTATTATTTCTTATGCTACAGTTATGAACCATGATTTGTTGCTTGCTAGTCAGTCGCAGGTGGTGTTAGAGGGAGGGAAATTCTCATTCTAGAAAGCATTTTATTGGATAAAAATCGGTGTACTGTAACATAAGTTAATATTTTTGGTCTTTTTTTTTAAGGGAAAGTCTGTAAATTTTGTGTATATGTGTATACTTTCATCAACTTTTGATAAAATCGGACATACTATAAGCCACAAAATTCAAGTGTTGACTTTGGGACCAATTTTAAGAGTGCTAGTGCTAAGTCATATGTGCAAAATCAGTGCGCATGGCCATGAAGTCTTGGCACAAGTGGGTTCTGGGAAGTTTTGTGCACAAAATGCAAATGGCCTGGATCAAGTGCAATTTAATTCTGAGGTTCTTCTCCAGTTTTTGGACCTTCTGCATCCTATTATATAGTCCCAGAAACAGCACATTCATAAGAAGTTGGTAGTTGAATTTCAGGCATATTTCTGTGATAGTGATTCTCATTTTAAAAGCATGAAAAACGTGTTTCTCATCAGTATTTAGATGTAGGCTCCATTAAATTATAGAGAATGTAAGTATTATCAATCATATTTATTAAGTGGCATACAAAACATAGCTAGTATTACAGTATCAGTGGTTGTATCGGCCTTTCAAGATCATAACATTTTTGCACGCACTTCACTTCTACCAGTCAATTTTGCTTTAAAAATTAATTTATTAAAACAAAAAAACAAAAATTAAAACAAAAATATTTCTAAATTCAAAGGACTCTTTAAACAAAAATATAATCATAATAGCAAAATGGTTAAAAAAATAAAATAAATAAAATACGTTAACCACCTCCCAAAAAAATGTTACCCTCTCCAACTTCTTCCAATGGCCTCTTTTGCAGTGACTTAAAAATCACTCTACGACAACAGGCTTTGCACTAAATACAGATGTGTTTCTGAAACATCTTAGCACAATAACCTATTTCTCAGGAAAGTAGCATATTGCGCTTTGCGCCACTTCATTAACATTCAAAACACCCACAGTTTGCGCGTATACACCCAAAGATAACGCAAACACTCCTACACACATCCATTTGCATTTTGCGCTGGCACAAAAACTGCGCTTAGAATTAGCACCTATTGCGCACATCATTGCATGAAAATAGCGCCCTTTATGGAGTTTTAGAGATTGTTCTTTATTTTTGTCACCTCATGTACAGTTGTAAACTTTAGAACATTTTAGGATGAAGCCTTTAACCCTGGGCATTTGACTTTCTTTCTTTTTCTTTCTTTCTTTCTTTGCAAGAGACATGCACGTTATCCTTTTTTTTTTTTTTTTTTTTGCTTTTTAAGTATCCACCTTATGGTGTCTTTATTCACAGACCCTCTCTAACCTACTTCTACAATTTAACAAATGCTCCAAGTTATCCATCTTCTTCCCTTTACAGAGCCTGTGATCTACAGGCAGGAGACTTGACATGCTGTGAATACTATTGTACCTCACACACACTCACACACACACACACACACACACACTCACACACACATATGCACACACAGAGCACATCTGCTGGCCTTCAGGATAATGCCGCAAATATTTAACATAAAGGGAGGCTTTGAGCTTCAGGCCTGCTCTAGATGATGATGAGGATGATGATGTAGCAGGCCGGGACAATGAACTGTGGGAATTCTTTGCTCTCCCACTGATTTTCCCTCCCCTGGCATCCCAACAAGCCTGTCAGACACACAGGATAAAAGGAGCTGCATTTTTCTCTCTGCTCATCCTTTCGTGGGCTCATACTGATCTGCAGAAATGAGCTGAAAGCTGAACTACCTGTTGAAATGCTCTCTTAAGACACTCTCAATGACATATTGTGTGAGAAAGAGACCATGAGTTTGAAGGCTGAGCTAACAGAAGGGAGAAGCAGAGATGAAGCCAAATGCACTTGTAACTGTAACAACTCGTCTGTGGTGGCATTGCAACCCATAAACTCTGTATAATTAGGTCACCTACTGTCTATCCACAAATAAGAAAACAACCTGCATCATGCAATGAGCTTACTGTGCTGGATGAGAATGGTTTTGTCCTTTCAGTCTTTGTTTGATTCAGTTTCGCTCTTGTGCCGGGAACCTTTGCTTATTGCCTCATTACAGCCACTAATAATCCAGTTCAGTCAAAGAGCATCGGGAGGAAGAAAAACAAGCCACGTTTTATTGGATTAATTAGAACTATTGTGAAGACCACCTGCAATAAACCAAACATGGGTATAGAGATAGAGGAGCGATTGGACTGCACTGATAAGAACAAAATGCATTTTAGCCACTATCTGTTTATGATTTTGTTATTGTACATGTCTGGCCATTTTCCCATAAGTACATAGCATGTATTGCCATTCCATCCATTAAATATGCAACATATGGCAGCCATTTCAAACACCAAACAGGCATTTTTTCTCCTTTTTTTCTTTTTAATACTGGGGCCATTAATGATTAGCTGGAAACAAAATGGACTTTTGCACTTCCTGTAAATAGTGATTGATTTATCAATAGCGATGACCTCTTTCATAATTAATTAATCAGCTACTGCAAAGTAATTAGTCAATGGATTCTGGTCGATAAATCCTCACAATAACAGAATAGCTAATGGCCTTGCAATCTCTATATATATATAATTTATTTTTTTTCATTTCAACTTGCATATATAACTTTGAATTCAGTTTGTTTTACTTGTCAATGCTTCCCCCCTCCCCACTTGAAACCACTGTTTTCTGTAAATGTACACACACTTTTCCCAAACGAGGACACCAACTTTACGTTAAGTCAAGGCACAAAGCCTGAAAGAGCCAGATCTGCTATGTGTTATTTGATTTAGGGTTTGAACATGCTGTGAAATCTAGAACATTAACGGATTAGTTGTGTTTTATGTCCTTTCTGAGGTCTGTCATATACTTAAAAATGCTTTGTTCAGAGCCTGTTCAAGACTGAAGTTTACTTGCGTGTGTAAGTTTTTTGGTATGTGTGTTTTATATGGAACATTGGTTTTGCCATCCATGTTGATTTGCGAGAAGCCACTAGAGGACCAGCTCAAGGACATGAGCATGCACGGGTACCTGAAGTTTAATGTAATATTTTGTCACTAAAGAGGCCCCAATTTAGTTGAGTTTATCTTGATGTTCCAAAATCAAAGCCCAGCCCTCCAGAAAGCTATCTAAATGCCAGCTCCGGCGCAAACAGATAATGCAAATCATATTCATGCACCTTGCAATGCTTACTGCAGGCTCTATCAGAAACCACAATCACTTCCGATATCTTATATACACCTTCATTCAGCATCTCGTTCATTGCCCCACATTTGTTACTTTGGAAATGCATTGAGGTGTTTGTGTTTCTCATAGTTACATATAGATCCCACTATAGGTCCATTCAGTAAGAGATGCTGATGCCATATGATTAAGGAAATAGTTATGCCATTATTTACTCACCCTTATATCACTCCAAACCCATATGACTTGCTTTCTTTTGTGGAACACATAAGGTACATTTTTAAGAAGCCTTAACAGGGTTTAATTACCATAATGACATTGAATAATTTATCTGTTCTTTCAAGCTCAGAAAAAAAAAGGGCAAAAAAAAAAAACATACAATTATAGTAAAAAAAACATAAAAGTAATCGATACGACTCCTGCACTATATTCCAACTCTCACAGTGCAATGATCAGAGTGATATTTAAGTTGTTTTTCACCTTGAAATCAAATCATTAATAAACAGTCAAATCAAATATATCCTCAGCCTCATTGGTTTTCATTGGGTCGCATGACCAAATGTCATGACATTATGTTGCATGTTTGATCACAAGACCACATTTGGTCCTTATGGCAAAAAAAAAAAAAAAAAAAAAAAAAAAAAAAGAAAACTTTTTGTGTTCCCCAGAAGAAAGATTTGTAGTGGAGTGACATTAGGGTGAACTTCTCCTTTAACGTGCAATGCTTTTGTGCTATCAGTTTAGGCGCAAATCACACATCTTGTTCCCTGGTGGTGAAACAATGGCCCTACTTGACAAAGCAATGATAAGAACATAAGGACAGCAGTCTGATTGTGGCATTTGCACCCTCTAATTAAATGGTGGTTTGCAGAGTTTGCAGAAAAGAGAAAAGATTGTTAGGTAAAGTGAGGTAAAGATAAGACATAAATCCGGTTGTTTTGCCATGTTGCTTGAAAGGCTGACTATAAACCACAGACTGTAAAGCTGCATTCCACTGGGCCCTGTGTGACAGTGCACTAAAGGAAGTCTCAGTGGCTTTTCAAGAGACATGGCGGCAGTGCACGCGTTAATTAGAGCACACTGCTGCTGTTACACTACGTGTGACAGGTAGTATCAGACCGCTGAGACTCGATCGTTCAGTCTAGCTCCTGCCTAACCCAGCTGCCCCAGCCTGGGGGGGGGGGAGCCGGGGGTCTGGGACAAGAAACCATTGCCGTGTTTGCTGTCAGGCCTACAAGCTGTGGGCCACGACTCAATGGCACTGATCCAAATAGGTGAGGCATTAGCATTACTAACAGAGGAAAGATAGGCAATGAAAGTTTGCAGGGCATCCTACGAACACAGATAACAGAGACATGCATCTGTAAGAGAGGTACCAAAGCACTGAAACCCTAAATGTGCTATAAAGTTATTAAACAGAATATTCTAATTAAATTTGCAACTATGTACAGCAAAAATCTAAATTAATCACATGGAAATACGAAGAACTGAGTTAGAAAAAAATGCATGTAGGCAGTGAACAACATGTAATCTTTTCATCTTTCTAAATTAAAATGACAGTGTATGCATTTTTGAGAAATTGCCCCCCAAATGTGCTTGATGCTCGGCAAATTTGGTTTGGAGGCTTTCTCAGATATGCATTAAGCATGGTGATATTTAGGAGCAGATGTATTTAGATTTTAATGCCTTTGTTTTGAGATAAGGCTCTTGGCATGGAGTTTCTATTAATTATACTATGGAAAATATGCACTTTACTGATAATTGTTCCATAGTGATGCCTTTCATAAAGTATTCCCAGTATCGAATTTATATATTAATGTATTTATTTATTTATGCTCTTAAAAATTATTCCAGACTGTGTTTGTGTGTATGTATGTGTGTCAGGCTCCACGTCTGTGTGTACATATGAACTTAATACCTTGTCTGCATCTGCAAGTGAGTGTGTGTGTGTGTGTGTTTGTGACACCTCTTTAACCATATGAAATGTCCTTGTTAATCAGAAAAAAAAAAAAAAAAAAAAAAAAAATGAAATGACTTGGGAGCAAGGAAGGCATATTAATGCACTTCATTTGCATACACTCGTCAGGCGAGGCTATGTTAAAAAAAACAAACTGGATTCGTCAGTTCATTTCACATCAGTCCTTTGTCTATCTGCCTTTGTTATATGGTAAAGATAAAGAAGGAAATCAAATTGAAGAAAAGGGCAAGCAGTTATCTCTCCAAATGAGTAACTGCTCATCATGCCTTGCTTAAACCATAGATTTATTTTGCAGAAAGCATGCTAGCCACATTCAGAAAGGAGCCCGTCTTATATCTGCTAGGAACAAAAGCAATTTTAACAACCGCTAACCAAAGAAATTTCAAAGTCTTGAAGCATCTTACAAACATCCAAATCCAAACATCACCCACCATTTTTGGGACTTTGCTGAATGTTTGCCTTTGTCTGAAGACTGTTGGTTTAATTAGTTGACCTGGCAGAGTGAACCATTCATGATTTATATTTGTCTTGTATTTACTCCTGTATTACATTTGCTGAATATTAAAAATCCTCACAAAACTGCTTAGCCGTGTATAATTTGCCGTGCACATGCTTGCGCGCGTGAGTGTGTTTATAGCACACAGTCTTTAAATACATAATACACCTACAGTGTATTGTTCACATCCAGCTTTCAGCATTTCTTTTTTTTTTATTCCACGGAGTTATAGCTCTGGACAAAAGAGGAATGGCATTCAGCAGCAGCCCACAGTGTGTTTAGCAGCAACTGGAAGTGGCCTAAGTGTTTTTATTCAAGTTGGAGAGATAAGACTGCAACCAAGATGGCGTAGGAAGAGCAAATAGCTAAAGAACAGGCAGCCCTTATTAGAGTATGTATGAGAGCATCAGCAAATATGTGTTGCAAGCCTACTGCCTTCTGCTGCTCTCTCTCTCTCTCTCTCTCTCTCTCTCTCTCTCTCTCTCTCTCTCTCTCTCTCTCTGTGTGTGTGTGTATGTGTGTGTGCTGGTTTGTTAGACTTGTGTATTTGTCTCAACAAGTGCAATTTTGTATGATTATCAGATCAGTTATCAGACATCCAATTGCTGACGCTTGTCAAAAAAAATAAATCCATTATTTGTTTTCCTGTGCATTGGGTCATGTGACAGACAGACATGTATGTTTGTAAAGTGTTTTGAGGAGCCACTGCACTCATGTTAAAGAGCTAGCTGTCATATTGCCATTAGGAAGAGTGAAATATAATATGTCAGCAGCATATAAACTGCAGGTGCTGAGTCATTAGGTTTTCCCTCTCCAGTAAGTAAACTGGGTCAATCTGAACCATTTACAAAGATTTATTAATGACCAAAGGGTGTGGATACCCTCCCCAGCACACCTTACCCTGCCTCAGGTGATGATGAGTGTGCTAGAGAGAAACAGACTATAAGGGGACACCAGCATGTGTTTCTAAATAAAGGTGAAGAGGAGTGAAAGCTCTCACCTCCATCATTCTAGACCCAATTTCCTGAACACCTGCTCTCACCATTGTCTCTGTTAAAAACAACCACAGTGCATTTATTTTATGTTTATAATCATGTGTTAAAGTGCATAGCCACTGTTACACCAGGCAGCATACTAATCAGCATAATGAGATATTATACAATATTTTGTTGACCAAAGCAAAACTGTCTTTATTGTTTCTGAAGCTTGACCCTGTCAGTCACAGGGGAATGCAGCAACATCATTATCCTTCCTTAAGATGATGAGCAGCATCCTAAATAAGCACAACCAAGCCAGATGACAACAGGCACTTCTTGTGTATTCATTTTAGCATGACAGTGCATTAGGCCACTCTGTGTCCATTTAAAATGACTGGGAAGCCTCTGATATATTGGGGACCCTTTCAATAACACCAACTGTTGTTTTCCTCTCATCTGAAAGCCATACGAGAGTAAGAGAACAGAGAGGGGGGAAAAAAGGTGAACACAGAATGATTTGCATCAAATGTAATGTGCCCTTTTAATGGAAAATTATGCCAAGACAAGTGTCACAGCAGCAAGATAAGGGCTTGTGTTTACTGGAGTAACCCCTTGGTTTTAAGTGCTATTGTTAATATCATAATTGTAGTATTGCAGCTGCTTCATGACAATACCATTGCTCCGTTTCATTAATGCATGTAATTGGAGGGATTCTGATAGGATGGGACCAAGTAGCTTAATTATGCGGCGCCTTGCCGTGTTTACTGGGTAATTATTTCTTCCAAAATTGTGTTACTGTTTGAGAAAAAGTTCTGAGAGTTGCAACTTCTCTCCCCAAATGTGAGAGTACATGTAGTACTTCATAAATCAGACAGAGATTAACTCAATTTTTTTTTCTTCACACTTGTCACTGAAGTGCAGTCATCGTTGTTAACCATTTCCTCACACCATATTCAGACTGCTGACACACAAAGGGGTACTCAAGAATGAACTGAATTAACTGCCATATGGTGTGATTTCCTTTACCAGACAATGCAATATAATCTGTGGAGTAGATATACAAAAGAGTGTATCTACTTGCTGTTGTTTTTTTGTTTTATTTTTTTGTTTTTATTTCTGTACCTGCACCACTTTAACAAAAAATTAAACACCTTTGTGTCTGTGCTAATGTCTACGACTGTAATGTCTGAGACTGTGCTTTAACTTGGAAATATGACCTTTACCGCAGTATCTCAAAAGGTATATGTGATTTTTATTTCTTGAAATCTGAGCTCAGAGTGGGTTTTCAACACAAACCATTTGCAGATTATGGTGAGGTTGAAAAAGTTTGCTACAATATATTCTGTCCAAATCATTGCATGTTTACATCTATTGTTAATATTTGTTACAATGTACAGTACCTGATATTCTTTATATCATTTTACATCTGTATTGTGCAGTGTTTCCTGCTGATTGTCTACAGTGATTATCAATAATGCCTTAAGGCTAAAGAAGGTGTGTGATGACTGAATATCTGTTGTTCTGTGCTTTTGAATACCTGACTCAATACCTGTTCTGTGTTTTTGTCTTCTAGGATGGAGGACTCTAGTTTGTGCCTTGGTGTATCCTCTATGGTCCCAGATGCTGACACCCATCTCAGCAATGCAGTACTTAATGGCCGCTACCCAATCAGTCAGAAACTGCACCAGCTGACTGCCCAGCTGGGCCATGCCTTTCCTGAACTACAGAGTTGCCAACAGATCCCAGAGGAGAAGGCAGCCACCCCACTGGATGAGAAAACCCATGCTGCCTTAGCTAATCAGCCAATCAGCAGTCAGATGGCCTTACTGGCCAACCAGCTTAACCGTGACATGGATGTGGGAGCCCTTAGTGGTCTGAATGGCCGTGTTGATTTGCAACAATTTCTCAATGGGCAGAACTTAGGAATCATGTCACAGATGAACGACATAGAAGATGATGCCCGCAAGAACCGCAAATACCCTTGTCCGCTATGTGGTAAACGCTTCCGCTTTAACAGCATACTGTCTCTTCATATGCGTACACACACTGGAGAGAAGCCCTTTAAATGCCCCTATTGTGACCACCGAGCTGCTCAGAAGGGTAACTTGAAGATCCACCTCCGTACCCATAAATTGGGAAATCTTGGTAAGGGTCGTGGTCGTGTACGTGAAGAAAACAGGCTTCTTCATGAACTGGAAGAGAGGGCCATTCTACGTGATAAGCAAATGAGGAGCAGCCTGCTGCAGCCCTCCCAACCTCTTCCACCCCACTTGGGTATACAAGGTCACAACCAGCAACAGCCCGGCTCTGCCTGTGGTATGCTCACTCCACCGAGTCTTGGTGGCTCACCTGATACACTGACTCAGCCGTCTGCCTCACCTAAGCCTGCAGGTACCAGCCTTCAAGATGATCAAGCCCTCAACCCATCCCAAGGGTTCCGCTGCACTTTCTGCAAGGGTAAATTTAAAAAGCGTGAGGAGCTAGACCGCCACATTCGCATTCTTCACAAGCCCTACAAGTGTACCCTGTGTGAATTTGCTGCCTCCCAGGAGGAGGACCTCATCAGTCATGTGGAGAAAACCCACATCACAGCTGAATCAGCCCAGGGACAGGGCACAGGAGCTGGCAGCGGAGAGAAGCCTGCCAATGAATTTCGCTGTGAGGTCTGTGGCCAGGTCTTCAGCCAAGCTTGGTTTCTGAAAGGCCACATGCGGAAACACAAGGACTCCTTTGAACATTGCTGCCAGATCTGTGGACGTCGTTTCAAGGAGCCCTGGTTCCTGAAGAATCACATGAAGGTGCATCTTAACAAGCTGGCCATCAAGAACAAGCCTCCTGTTGGTGGAGGAGCTGATGAAGATGGACCCTCTGTTAACACCATGAGTAGCCTGGCTCAAGAAGCTCATGCCAACTTGTATTCACGTTACATTTCTTGCCTGCAAAGTGGCTTCCTCTCACCTGACAAGCAAGGCCTGGCTGAACACCAACATCAGATGCTGGCCAAGGCTGGTATAGCTATGAAGGAGAAGGAGATGCTTGGAAAGCTCCTGAGCCCAGTGACCAGCATTGGCCATGGATTAGGTGAAAGTGACAAGCGCTCACTCTTGGGTTGCCTAAATCTAGTGCCTCCTCTGAAGTCAAGCTGTATGGAGCGCTTACAAGCTGCAGCTAAAGTGGCAGAGATGGACCCCCTGAACAGCTACCAAGCCTGGCAAATAATGGCACGTGGAATGGCCATGGAACGCTCCTTCATGCCAAAAGAGCAACACCATGGGGGGCACGGACAAGAAGATGAACTTGCCAGTGCAGCTGGGATTGTTCCATTTGGCAAAGACAAGCATGAGCACCCAACCTTAGGTTCTAGTAATGGTTACAAGCAGAAGCAACACCCTGAAGTCCTCCATGGAGTGAAGACCAGTGGAGGAATAATGCCCTTGAAAGATGAGGGTGTAGGCTTTGATGCCCACCGTGAGTTCTTGCCTCACCATGGGGGTCTGGGCCTTGGCCAAGGGCTTGAGTACAGCCTGGCCAGTCTAAAAGAGAAACCAACTGAGTGTCCTGACTGCGGCAGAGTCTTTAGAACCTATCACCAAATGGTGGTCCACTCCCGAGTGCACAACAAAGACCGGCGAACCCTAGATGAGAGCTCCCAGCATGGTCTGGATGAAAGGCGTGGCTCAGCAAGCGACCCAGAGTCTCAGTCCATCAGCCGATCCACCACCCCAGGCTCCTCCAATGTGACGGAGGAAAGTGGTGCTGGAGGGGGACACTCGCAAACAGGCAGTGTGCAGGATGACAGTCCCCACCCATCTTCTCCATCTTCAGGTAAGATCTGTTCTGCAGACTTCTGATTCAATCCCACTATGTAAACAAGAAAGAAGGATATTGAAATACTTAGTAGAGACTCTGATTAAATAAATGAGCTTTTTAGTAAACTATCTGGCATTACAGTCTCAAAACTTGTGTGAACTCCACAGGATTTAGTCCTTTAATACTCAGTACATTTATACAGCAATTTCAACAATGGCAATTATCTATTGGCAGCTGTTGTGACACAAGGTATGCTTGACAGTTGGTTCTTACAGTTCACAGAAAATGGGTGATTGTGAGAATAATGTGTCAGGACGTGATAAGGTGATCAAATCTGCTTGAAATGTAGATAAAATGCCAACGTAAATCTGAGCAGCACATTCCTTCTGTAACCCTGACATTACTGTTCAAATACCCATCGAAGTCTCTCTGAGTGCACTCATATGAGTTTACATTATTCCTTACTATTTTTAACTGTGAAAAAGCTTTCATTAATTTGGCCATCTTACTGCAGTGGATCCATACAGCTCACTATTTAGGAAAAATGGAAATGTTATGTGTGATTAAAACATCCTCCTCCTGGGGATAGGACAATGACCCCACCCTAACTGAGGAACTCAGAGCTTGTGAGATAAACGTATGTTTAGTGGGATTAAGTGAAGCTGCAGCTAATGATTACAGAAGTTTTAAAGGTAACTTTCTCATTCCTCGGGGTAGTACACCACTGTTAAGCAGCCTGGCTGTTATTTAGGTCACGTCTATGTGATAATCAGTTAGCTTAAGCTAAACAAGACACTAATTAAAGATATACATATAAAGCAGGTCAAAAAAATTTAACTTCATTTGCTGGGTAAAACGTGCTTTTAAGTTTAAAAAAAAAAAAAAAAAAATGTGGCTTAGCTTAAGGCTCTAAGCAACTTAATTTCAACAGCAAAAAATAAATTGTTTATTCATTCCCAGTCCTTATCACCCTCATGTAGTGAGATGAGTTTGAACATGCAATGGGCTATGTTTATTTTAATCTAAGGAATAATAACAGACAACCCCCACCCCAATTAGGAATTAATGAAAATGAGAAGAAGATAAAACCTATTTTCTTTACTTAGATTATTAAACCTAAACACTTCTCTACAGAAAGCAGGCTTTGTTACAGAAGTAATTATCCTGTGAATTTAATGCAGTAAGTTTTATTTCGTTTGCATCTCTTTTACTACTACTTTTGAGATTTAGCTCATGGCATTTTATAAACTCATTTTAAGCCTTTGTAAGATTGGCAGGGTATTTGGAATTAAAGTGATTAGTGTTTAATAACAAAAGGCTAAGCACTAACTGAATCATGGGACAGAGAATGAATATACCATTTATTTATTGATTCTTCTGCACTCTTGTGGTATTTATTGTGCATGAGAAGCCACACAAGTCTGACAAATTGGTGATGTTATGTTTATATCGCCATACCTAAGATTCTCTTTCCCTCTCATTTCCCCTTCCCATTTGCCCTCATTTACTTGCTATTTTCCTATGCTCTTTCTCACTCTTTGTCTCTATATATTTAATATACAATTATACTGTTCTCTCATATTTTATCTCTTTGATATTTGTATTTCAAAGCAATGAAATGATCTATTAATCATTTTCACATGACACTGTACAAAAATGAAATAATTTGCACACATAATGCCACATTTTAATATTTTGCTGAGACAATTTTTTTTGTAGCAATGACAGAGTATGTATCAGCTTTACACACTCTTTCTTCAGGTGTGTTTTGGAACTTTTGTCTATAAAGATTTGCTCCAGGTTAGTCAGATGACCCTTGTGCTCCTCAGTTGTCAAATAATGCCACAGTTCCCCAATTAGATTTAGATCTTGGAAATAGTCATATGGTTTTTTACCATTATCTTGAGGAATGTTTACGAACTATGCAACAGGATGTGGCCTGTCATACCTCTGTTTTACTTTTAATATCTCACACGTTCCTCTAACCCAAAGAGAACAGACTTCCTTTATCATCGGTGAATTGCATTTAATTTTTTTCACCTTTTCTTTAACATATGGCAGCTTCATCTGCTGTCTTCTTTTAGCGAGCTCACCCAACCCCTAAACCACCTACCCACTGCAATTTTGAGTTAAACTTGAATTACAGTAATCAACAATAACATCTCAACTGTGAAAGAAGGTCGACACAATCACTTTTGTCTTTGACACTGTACTTGTTTAACACAGAGAGAGACTGATAAAAAGGGAAAAAAAAAATTGCCTCAGATATGTCCTCTAAAAGCCTTTCTCCTCTGCTCTCAATAATTAACCTTTAAATATGCTTTTTGCAATATAATTTCCAGCCAATGTACATCCCTTCCAACTCTTTCCTTCACTCTTCTTTAGTTTATTACATTTTACCCCATTCTCTTTTATTTCTTATTACCATTACAAGATTGGCTTGACTGAGGAGGGAATCAATTGTTATTTCAGATTCTGCACTCTGAATTGGGCTTCATAAACAAGGGGTTGGGTGGGGTGGGGGGCTCATTCCTGATAGTGTTTCTGAATTCATTATTGTGAGCCTTTGAGTGACAGCTTGGTGGTGGTGGTGGTGGGGGTGGGGGGGTCTTAAAGAGAAAAAAAAAGGCCGAAATGATAGTGATGTCATCAGACACAACAGCAGGTCAGAACTAGACTAAAATCAAAGGAAGTAGTTGTTCTTGTTTTTTCCCCCATTAATAGATCTGTTAAATGTTATTATTAATATTATTATTATTATTATTAATATTATTAAACACTGAATATAGCTACCTTAAACACTAAAACATACCAGATGTAGTCCGTACACATTAAAACATTTCTAAAATCAGGCCCTGTATAGTACAGTCCTTGGATACAAAAACACATCCTTGGTACTCAGCACTCCAGTCTGGACACATATCCTCACTAACTCAGGCCCAGATCCCAAGAACTACCAACTTAAGAAAACCAAGCGAAAAAGCATTTAGTCTGAATGAATTCCCCTTTTCTACTGCCTGATCTCTGTTGCTTAAGACAACAAACCTGCCTTGTCTTTTTCCTCCTGTTGAGATTCCCCCATGTCTAAATATTTTTAAGAGGAAGAGCATTTATAACATGGCAAGGATTATCAGTATATCCCCAGGTCTTTACAGCTTGCCGCAGTTTTGGGGAAACACTTGCTCCATACAAATTTAAATTGGATTTGCCAATAGATGCCTTAGGTTATAAAGCATGGATATTCATCTAATTACACAATTACAAATTGGTGTAATTACACATGCAGACTTACTGTTACAATGTAATTGCAGTGTAATTAAAGTCAAAGTAACCCAAACTGCTATGCAAAATGCTTGACTATCCGCATGCATGTGGAGACACGGTCCAATTCACCTAGTCACACCAGTCTTTCTGATGACATAGTTTATAGATTACATCACCTTCCTACATATATGTTTAATTCTCCTCTTTTGGTAATGACTTTTTATGAGCCATTTCCAATAAATAATCACAATGTATTTTTCGTTGTTTTGTCACACAGTCACAAGGGTTCAGAAATAATATTTGAAATAACGGTTGTGAACGTTCAAATCCAGTATGTGAAGAAGTATGTTGTGATAGTAAATTAATATAGATGAGCCCTAAAATTACATAGAATAAAGTATTACTTATCATTAACAGCATCTCCCTCTCTCCCCCTCCTTCTCTCCATCTTTCTTTCTTTTTTTATTTTTCTCTCCCAAATCTTTTAAATGAGGACAGACCACATCTCTCTCTGTTTCTCTCTCTCTCTCTCTTTCTCTCTCTTCCATGTGCTAATTAGAAATGTGTAGACCTTGGAAGAATTATGTCAGTGTTTATACCAATCATTCACCTTCATTATAGTTCGCACCCTCTGCCCTCTAACCCAGCATGTATCACTCTCATTTTTGTTTTCACATCTCTCGTATTTTGTTTAAATGTTCCAAAGTCGTCATATGTATATGCATCATGTAGATAATAGCTCAGTGATTCCCCTCTTAAATATGTTCTTTTATGTAGGGGTAGTAGTAAATGTAATAAAAAGCAAAATTAAATAAATAAATAAATCATGGTGTGTGAGAGAAATGTTATTACACTGCTTTATTCCAGTACAGTGGGTCAGGACTCTGGTGTCTTTAAATGATAAAAGTTCTATTCATCGTGCTAATTGTCACTGTGCTCAGTTGATTGACATGTCTTAGATAAATGTAGACTTAGTATTTTTGTGCACGCTTGAACAATAAAAGGGCAATTTATTTCCCCTTAGCAGCAGCTCATTTGATTTCTCTGTTTTGCATGCTCACTTTTCTCTGTTATCCTTGTTATACTCTCTCTCCCATGCTCTCTCTCTCTCTCTCTCTTCTCTCTCTCTCTCTCTCTCTCTCTCTCTCTCTCTCTCTCTCTTTCTTTCTCACAATTTGTAAATATTACCCATAGTGGGAATTAGCATTGCTTTTTCCCCCACTATATTTAAAATTCCAATTGTATTCCAAAGTGTATATGAAAGAGCTGCAGTGAGTGTCGTTTCTCTGCGCTCACCATACCCCTGTGAGGCTATCAACGGGCAGTCCTTATGAAACATTTATCAGTCTGTTTTATGTCTTAATGATCCTGTTAGGATTCCCTGCTTGGTTGTGGAGACAACGGAAAGCTATGTACCGCTCAGAGAAAAATAGAGAATGAGAGAGAGAGAGAGAGAGAGAGAGAGAGAGAGAGAGAGAGAGAGAGAGAGACTGTAAGCCACATGCAGTATACCAGATTTTAATTCCATGTCTTTGCCAAAACATTACTTACCTTTGCATACAAGCCTCCTTGGCAGAGCTTGGCTTTTTCATCAGTATCTTCATTTCTGTTTTATGTTTTTATAATTAAAACATAATATTTATCTTTCCACAACAGAAGGCTGTCATACTGAGGGAGGTAGAGAGTTTGAATATTAATATTTTAAATGCATCAATATGACGTCTTTCAGCCGACTGGAAAAGGTGTCATCGCTTTAAATGAGATAATGTGGTCTTGTATACTATTAATTCTACTTGTTACAAAAACTGCACCATCTTGACTGAGCCATAACAAAATGTCATGGAAAAAGGAAAAAGCTTTTAATTTTTTTCTTCAATGGAATAGTAGACACAAAGTCAATGTGTCAATGCCATTCTTTTCAGAGGACAACAAAAAGTTGTTTGAATGAAACTTTATTTGCTGAAAGCTTGGAGTTTTTGTGTCTGGTGAGCAGAGGGCGACAGCTGTCTTACTCTGTCAGAGCTGAATTCCTCTGGAATGAAACCGCCTCTCTCTCTCTAAAACCAGTGCATACAAATGGCATATCTGGGTAGGAGGGCGCTTTGTTTGAACAAGTTAACTTTGGCATGATTGGGGTGCCTCCCGTGTGAAAGAGCAAGTGAATACATTGACCTTTGTCTCATTAAATATGGAGGACCAGCCATATGATACCATGACAGAAGAATCCTCCTTCTCCATTTGCCTCCGCTTCTCGCTGTCTCGGTAGCTCTCTCTCCGTCTCTCTCCTGTTTACCTGTCTTTCTTTCACACAGTTGCGTAAACACAAGTTACAGAGGTGTAAAGCAAGAACATTATGTATATTAAATGCAGTATTTAGAGAGAAAGACACATATGTCAAAGTTCCCCCCTTTTCTTTACAGGCATTCAACATGCACTGATGAGTATCTCTCCATCTCTCTTTCGCTCTCTCTCTCTCTCTCTCTCTCTCTCTCTCTCTCTCTCTCTCTCTCTCTCTCTCTCTTCTAACCCAATTGACAGGCCACATAAAAAAACCTTTGTGTCAACATCACGGCACTGACATGAGGCAGATAATGACATGAAAAGTTCTTCATTTTAGTGATAGTTATCTTCTAATCAAAGGCAAAAGAAGGGTAAAAAATAAAACTGGGCAAAAAGTCCACGGATTAAGATCTTAATTTTCTCTTCTCTCTCTCTCTCTCTCTCTTTTTTTTTTTTTTTTTTTTTTTTTTTTTTGCCTGTGCATTCCAATTGTTCTTAAAATATTTGGCAATGTCAATTAGTAAGTGAGCAGAGCTAGCTGATGAACACAATTTTCCACTAGACTGAGCACCCTATTGTTGTGGAGCGAGGAGCAGATTTTTGAGGTCATTATCATTCCCCGTTAGCCTGGCCCAGCTGCTCCTCTCGGCTTCAGCCAAACTCCACACCATGGCTCTGGTAGCAGGCAGCAACAGGGGGCCTGGAGAGAGAGAGAGAGAGAGAGAGAGAGAGGGGGGGGGGGGGGGTGAAGAGGGAGGGCTGGCAAGAAAGAAAGAAAAAGAGGGAGAGAGAAAGAGATGTTAAAAAAAGTGTGGCCGCGATTAAATGCAAGGATGGTTAGGGAAGCTGAGATGAGCAAATGATGGTCAGATCACGCTAATAAAGCCTTAAGAGAAAGATTGAAAAAGACAGGATACGCCGCATGATGAAATTAGAGAGGAAGAAATAGGGATAAAGAACACTAGAGCAAGGGGATGGAGAAACAGAAGGAAAGAAACGCTGGGAGATACGGTGCTTGTAGGGAATTAAAAAATCAGTCGTACGCTTTTTGGAGCCGAACACTGAATGCTGAGATTATGAAGGCAAAAAATTTGGATGGTAATGGAACTCTGGGAAATAAAGATCCAGAATGCCATTCTGCTCTGGTTGGGCAAACCTCTCCCCCAACAGACCCCTGTACTGGCAGCAAGGGCAAGAGAGAGCAGCCCCAGCGTAGCCATCCTGTCTGCAGTAGAGTAACTACAACGAGGGAAAGATGAACACATGGTGGAATTGAGGCAGGGGTGAAAATGAATGCAGTTCTAAATGAGTGAAAACACTGTATGTGTTATGAGGAAGGAAAGCTCATGAATGTCTAAAATAATGATGGCAAACGAGTAAGCAGAGAACATGTGTGAAAGAAACACAAGAACAGCGGAAGGGGAAAATGTGAATACTAAAAACTTGAGAATAAATAATGCATTTATATAAGCGATACAAATTTATTGTCATAAACATTATTTCTTTTTCTCTCACTTTCTTAAAACTTTAGTTCTCATATACATTATTAAAAGGATTTATTATTAGTTCACCCAAAAATGAAAATTATTTTATCATTTACTAACCCTCATGACATCCCAGATGTGTATGACTTTCTTTCTTCTGTAGAACACAAGCAAATATATATATATATATATATATATATTTTTTTTTTTAAAGAATATTTCTGCTCTGTTGGTCCTCACAATGCAAGTGAATGGTGACCAGAACTTTGAATGCCCAAAAGGCAGTAAAAGTAATCCATACATTAAATCCACATCTTCTGAAGTGATATGATAGGTGTGGTTGAGAAACAAATCAATATTTAAGTCCCTTTTTAACTGTAAATCTACACTTTCACTTTCACATTCAGCTAACTACTGGTTGGGGCTGGTCAAAGGTGCATATTGGTAGTAAAAAAGGACTTAAATATTGATCTGTTTCTCACCCACACCTCAGAAGACATGAATTTAACCACTGGAATCTTATGAATTTTTGTTTATGTCTGTTATGGTCACCATTCACTTGCATTGTGAGGGCCTACAAAGCTGAGCTATTGTTCTAAAAATCTTAATTTGTGTTCTGTGGAAGAAAGAAAGTCATACACATCTGGGATGAAATGAAGGTGAGTAAATGATAAAAGAATTTTCATTTTTGGGTGAACTATTCCTTTAAGATTCTTCCAGGGCGTGTGCAAATTACATCATGCCTGTTTGTGTGTTCTTGCTTCGGGTTCTGAAAGCAGGGGCCAGTTTAGTTACAGAATTCATGTTTTATTAGAAAAAAAAAATTAAAAACAAACTGCTATTTTAAGTCTTTACCAACATCAGTATGCTACAACCACCTGGATAATTCGACAGCAGCCAAACTGTGCCATCTTGTTTCTGCTACTCATGGAGATAACTTCTTACTGCTTCTTTTAAACTTCATCCCACATTTTCAGAAAAAGTGATGTTTTGGCATCAGGATATGTTTCCTTCCTAATTAAAAAAAGCAGGCCACCACGTTGTTTTGTGACCGCTGACAGTGACAGCAAGTGGCACTTTGAAGATGACTACCTCCTGTTTAGAGTGAGCTATTCTTGATTAATAAGAGGTGCATCATTTGAACTGGAGTGGAGGGCACTGTGGCATCTTCACTGGAGAATGTCTATGCTTTACCCCTCTCCATTCTCACAGGAGAGGGCTGACAAGCTTCCCCAAAGGAGGGACATTTGACTCATCAGCATGGTGGAGCTATCCATTTCCTTCCATGCAGAGACACTTGAATCATTGCCACTCATCGCCCCCAAAAGTGACACCATTGCATTCGGTCTTTAATCTACCAATTCAGATGTCTATGGAGAGCTTCTCTATCATGTGAAATTCGATGTTCTACCAGCTGCCTTTTATTCTGCATTGATTAAAACAGCAAAAGAGGAAATAAAGTGTTTTATTCATTCTCTTCAAAACATCCTCATACCTGCATCATTGTTTCCAAATGAAGCATTTTTTTTTCAGATGATGAAAGACCCTTTGACTGAAAGAAAAAAGAGAGAAATATATATATAAAAAAAGTTCTCTCACTTTTGTACTTGACAGCTGTACATTTTAATGTGCTCCCAGAAGCATTTTCCCTCCTCCCCGTTCTCTTGGCACACCATCTCCCTCTTGCCCCTTTCCCACACTCGCCGTCTATACGTCTTATCCTCCCCTCACCTACCTGTAGAAAGTTTGCGTTAGTTGCACGGCACGGCATCAAAGCATTGCTCTCAGCTTGCAGCTGCCAAGCTCCTCGTCCCCTGTTAGCAGGCATCCAGCTGTCAGGCACAGAAAGGGGGAAAAGAGGGAGGAAATCTCTCACCAGCCATATGGTACCCGGCTCTGCCGCAGCCTCGCCGCTCCACGGGCAAATGGCAAACTCATAGATCTCATCAACACTCCTAATATCCAGCTTGGAGATAGAGAATATTAGCCTTTTCACCCTCCTCCGTCCAGGCCTGATTCGGGCGAGGAGTGGGCTCCTAGTTAGTGTGAATTGCCGCTTTCTCACATGTGCCCTCATTGGGGCGGAAAGGGAGAGAACGTTTCTGGAAGGGTTTTAAGAATGGATGCTTGCCATGCACTGTGACTTGTTTTTTGATAGCTTGCATCGCGGGTCTCTTGCAAAGCGCAGCTGAATGAAAATCCCAGAACAGGTTGTGGTGTTTGAAAAAACGGTGTGAAAAGCAGACACATTAAAGATTCTGCATGACTGACCCTTGAGATTTCGGCTTCCACGTTCGGTCTATTAGCAGGATGCTACGTCTACTTTCTTAATCCTAACAGGCCTGAGATATCAGACTCTGCTGTTTCACTGTAAGCGGTGCCTTATGGCATTGCAAGCTGCAGCGAAGCAGTGGAATTATGCGTACATTACCACACAAGGCTGAAAACACTGTCAAAACCAGCACGGGTGAATCCGGCATCCTTATGCATACACTGTTTCGGAGTTTAGCCTTGAGCAAAAGGTACATAGAGTAATTGGTGCTGAGAGAGAATGTGTTTGTGAATTTTACTATTAATGAATTTTAATTGAAGGGAAAGGGGGTGTCTATTGCTGAGAAACATGAAAAACATCAGCACTCACAAATATTTCTTTATGTTGTTTATTTATTTTATTCCACAACCCAACCTGAAGCGGTCGCCATTAGGAGTGAGAGCTGGGGAGATTAATATGGGGGTTGCAGCGTTTTTGGAGGGACAGTAACGTTAATGGTCCCACTGGGTTTTTTTAATGAGTGTTGTGCCCCAAACAAAATGAGCTAATTAGTGTTATCATCCATATATCAGGCCATACGCATACACACTGATCTACCCTCAAACACACACACACACACACACACACACACACATACACACTCTTAACTCATACACACAGAATCACACTGCTCCTCTGTCATGGAAGAATCTGATCAGGGCTTTGTTGTGCCCTAACATTACAGGGCTTTTCAGTGCAAAAAAATTGCTTGAAATGGCCTTCTGCCTCCCCATTTTACACAATCATGGGTGATTGAGGTGTTGTTGACTTATTGATTTAGAGGTTAGATATTACCTTTGTTTACCTACTGTTGGTGTCACTTTTGCCGCACAGAACAACACAGAAAATTCACATTCCGTATTTTGTCACTCTGATACATATAGCTACAAACTGTAAACACAGTGGAAAATAAGATCAAGTTTCCTTTTATTTCTCTCAGTGTAAACAGCCTAAATATATGATATTGCTTTTATGTATTAAATGTCTATAGAGATCTTTCCTTAAGCTGTTAAAGCAGTACATGGGAATGACTGAAAGAAAGAAAGAAAGAAAGAAAGAAGAGTTTGTTACCTGCGGGTAAGCAAGTGTTTGACACGTCATTTCCTAACATTTGAGTTCACTCGCTGACCTCCACTTTATTTCTCTACCATTAAGCCTATTATAAAATCAATAAACAGTTGCAACTTTTTCCCCTTTAAATATTTTTTCTCCTCTGTGTACCCTCTGCAATCAGAGAGGAGAAACAGATATCTGCCGTTTTCTCTCTCATAACTGTGGTGGAAGCAGGTACCGGCACTGTGACCTGTCTGTGATAACAGACTCAATTTAGTCCACAAGCATCTTAGCCTCCTGTGTCTTGTACCATTATCCAATAATGTCCATTAATGCAGTGCTCCAGTGACCTGAGGCTAACCCTGAGATCTGCTCCTATGATATTCCACAATCATGCTACTCTTAAGCCAGGTGCACTTCAATGCATCTGTTGTGCTATTAAACCTTCTCTTTTATTTTTAATCTAATATGGATGGTCAATGTGTGGTTTAAGAGGCCTACTTGAACTTTGGCAAGATATTGGGAATCAGCTAAATATACATAAACATGCTAGCTTTACAATACAGCGTATCTGTCTCTCACAGAGCGCTGCGGAACACATCCCTACCCTTCCTACTCCTACACTCCATTTTACTGTAGATTAGCACCCTGAGGCAAAGTTGTGGAATGATGGAGGGCTTTTTAATTGTCACATTCTGAAAATGTAATAACCCACCCGATAAAAATCAACAAACACTGAGTTTGACAACTGATTCATACATTGTGCATCAAAAATAAAAGCCATTTACAGATTTTAATTCCTACTGTCAGTTTAAACTAAAGTGTCAAACACAGCGGTAGGGATGACAATGTAAACTGCTTTCATTTTTTTTTTTTTTTTCAGCTTAAAAGAACTTTGAAATGAAATGCCTGTAACAAGGCTACAGTCACATTATTTTTTCTCTCTTTCACCTTTTTATTTTTTTCTCTTCCTTTCTCTACTTTGTTTTACTAGGTCTCGTTCAAGTGCTGGTAATTATGGGTAATCATAAACAGCGGAGCTCCTGCTAATGAGCCTGTGTTGTATGTTGGGTTCAAACAGAGCCCTCTCTTCACTGCAACCATTGTGGGTAGAAGAAGAAGCTCTTTGTTCTGTGTGTGCTGGTCCTTTTTCTTTTTTGCCAATTTGAAACTCTGCCTTTACATTATGTTTTTATTTTTATTTTATATTAATATTTTTTTTATCTTGCTATTCTCAGTCTCTTAATTTTCTGTCATACAAAACATTAGGTAGCAGATTTCACCAAGCAAGCTTTGCTGTGCTTATGCTTGGGCTCCTCACTGGTCAAAGACTTCAGGATTGGCTGCCCTTGGTAGAGGAGGTTATGAACTTTTAATTTTGTTGTTTCTCATATCTCTAATCTTTTACAAGAGGAACTAGAGTTAAAACTCCTAATTGATCTGCATGGAAATTATTTTTGTAAATCGGGACATATGTACAAATCATTCAGATCAAAAAAGATTTTGGAGCACTTTTTTTTATTTTTGTCACTATTCCTCCCTCCATCTTGAGAGGTTTTGGGGCTACTCAGTGACAAACTGAAATGGTTAAAAACACAATCCAACACACAGGGCACCTCTAACACTATTTGTGTAGCTCGTGTCACCCTCTTCAGAACTACTACTCTAAGTTTCACATAGAGAATGGCCTTGCTCTCCTGTTCTTTTCCTTGCCTGTCTCTCTCGGTCTCACTGCTGTTCCTGTATTTCCACTGGGAGAAACATTGACCTCATTTGTGAGGACAATAACCCCCTTGACTTTGGGGATTAAGACATGAAACCTTTGTGGATTAATTAGGTTTGGAGTTGAATTCATTTTGCTGCTCCGGAATAGAGAGAGAGAGAGAGAGAGAGAGAGAGAGAGAGAGAGAGAGAGAGGGAGAGAGAGAGACTGGGAGAAGTGAAAGTTCAATTGTTATTTCTACATAGAGAAATAGTTTGATTGTCCCCCAGGATATGCGTTGTCATTGGTTTGACCAAATGCAACATGCCACAAAGGAATGCTCGAAAACTCCCATGGTCTCAGTATCGGCGTTTCACGCACAACATGCAAGAAGTGGCATCATCTAGCATGCCACAGGAATCACATTGTTTTAGTTGTCTTGGAAACAAAGCTTGGTGTTTGTTTGTGTAAAATCTACCCCAATTGCAGTTTAGATGGTTAACACCTATTGTTTTTGTTAAGAACATATGGTATTTGAGTTTAACTTTCATGTGAAAAGAGCTGTTAGCACAGTTTGTTTACAAACCAGCAAACACTCTTAATTCACAGCCGAGGAAATAAAGAACAGTGCAAAACCTTACATCTGTGATTTTCCAGCACTCTACTAAACATAGTGGAACACATGGGCATCATTAACCTAACACTTATCATACTGATTTAGGCTGGGTTTAATGTTTTCCCAGGTCACAGGATTTCATCACAATATTTTATTGTCAAGAATTCTTTCTTTCTTTCTTTCTTTCTGCCTGCCCTTTCCTTTCTTCATTCCTTCCTTCCTTTGCTTCCTTCATTTCCTTCCTTCTTTCCTTCCTTCCTTCCTTGTAGAACTTCAGCTGTTCTCTTTAAGCATCTTTGAAAGAGTCTCCCTGTAAAAAGGTGCTTGTATCAGTCTGCAGTTAGCTTCCATCATATATCCCTTCCTCCAGACTCTCCAAAGCGCATAATATCCTTTTTACGATTCAGCAAACATTTCCCTAGGGATTCACACTCAAGAAGTTATGGAAAAGATGTGATGTTGTGAACAGACTCTGGGCATTGTGACAGATTTGACTTATTACAGATAACAAAATTATAATAATAATAATCAAAAAAATCAGCTCATGATAAGTACTGCATGTCTTAGAGATGCAGGGCCATGTTGTTTCATTTAACACCAGGCCTGATCCATGAAAAGTTGTGCCAGTGTTCCCCTCAGGACACAGGTTTAGTGCTTGTTTTAAGGGCTCCTCTGCCTGCTCCCTCAGCGTGGCTAAACCATGGCTGAGTCCTTGCGAGCCCCTCACTGGGGACGGATCACCCAAATGCCACATCCCCTGGCTCAGGGTGCAGATGAGTGGTAATCTTGCCACTGAAGCACTTCCCATGCCAGAAACAGGTATTTCCTGTAAGACACAGAGATGAGGATTCAGAAAAGGATGTCAAATATGGTTTTCTCTCATTCTCTCTTTGTCTCTGGCTCTTTCTGTGATCCGCATATTTCATGGGTATCTACCAGGCCTCAAGAATACCGATTTTGTCTATTGTGGCATAAAGCAACAAGAAGAGGGATCAAGAGGAGCAAAAAGTTTTGAGGACATTTCTGGATTACGTTCATAAGACACAAGCTGCTCGCAGTCTGAACATGGCACTATGTCAATGCACGTCTATTTCCACAAAGTTTATTTTTACACGCTGCAAGTCTCAGCACAGTAAGACACCACCACCACCATCAACAACAAAATGGATGTAGGCAGAAATCTCAAGTCAACACATCCTGATTCCAAATAATTCTGACAGCTAGCGTTGTGAGGAAAAAAAAGTTCTTCTGTGCGAGGCGATTAAAAGAACAGCATCCTAACATCATATCACGATCCCCTTAGCACGAGACATGATAATGAATCATCACCAAAAGGTTGCCCAACGTTGCCTAAACGTAGCTAACAGTGTTGAAATGTACGCCTTGGCGAAAGCGCTAACAGACAGGCTTTTCTTATCTCATGCTTACTGTAGCGGTAAGTTGAACATCTGATGGCTCTCTGTGATGCAGTGTGGCAGACAGGTGAGATGCGTGAGCGAGCGACACTTTGGAGATGCGTGTTCACACCATGTCACCGTTCTCCATCTGCAAACCTTCAGAAAAATGTCCCTTTAGCATGTCTCTGCCAAACTCACACACTCACAAGAGCTGGCACACATTCTGGTTTCATTTATCAGCCACTGTTTGCTAGTATTGTTACTCACAAATATCATTATTTCTTTTAAGACTATATTAACTCGCATTATCCTACTTTGAATATTTGTATGTAATATGCTCCTTTTAAATGAATTGGTAACACTTTACCATAAGATTCTATTTGTTAACATTAGTTAATTAATTAGGTATCATGTGTTCAGAATGCATTATTGAATGTTTACTTATGCAAATTTTAATTTTAGTATATTATTAAACATTAACTTAAATTAATAAATGCTGCAAAAGTATTGTTCATTGGTTATTCATGTTAACTAATGTTAATGAATACAACTGTATAGTTATGTGTTACAAATAAATCATTCTAATATTCCTTTGAATTATTGTTTCAAAAGAAGCTATATGACAATATGAAATATTAAACATGATAAATACCTTTATCCTGGTTGTTCCAATATGGGTTTTAAATATAACAAATATAGTGCTTTTCCAGCTGAAATCACATCTAACAGAGCTTTATGGATGTATGCACGCTTCAGTTTTTCATTTATTGAGAAGGTTTATTCTCTTGCTACGCCACATCCTCTGACTAAACCTTTAGGACATGTCGGCTAAACAGATACCATCACCAACAGACTGTCTGTGAAGTATTATCCCTTTAAAAGCAAGGCACACTTGGTGGTCTGTTTGGAGGAGCTTTGTCGAAACAGACGGTCTCCCACTGCAGAGTGGGTTGAGGTCCAGGGAGCACCATGAGTGTTTTTGCAGCGTAACCCCATCTCTTTGGAAACCAGGAAGCAATAGAATGCCATCTTTCCCCCCTACAGAGTTTCCAGAGAATCTCGCCACCATCTTCCCCTCAAACATTGTTTGTCTAACCCTTTTGGTGTTCCTGACAAAAATAGCCCACAGAGTCCTTGTTACTCCCCCCTCACCCCCCCCCCCCACACACACATAAGTACTATCTCTCACTCTCTGTGTACTTATTTAATGTCTGTTGTTCTGTTTATCTGACCCTAACACACCCTTTCATGAAGATTACCACAGTTCACAAATAAACCCCAAATGAAAAGTGAAAATTAAAAATAAATAAATAAATAAATAAATATATATATATATATATATATATATATATATATATATATATATATATATATATATAATTTATTTATTTATTTATATAATTATATATAATTATATATTTATTTATATATATATGTATGTGTATGTATATGTATGTATATGATGGCATGTATATGTTTTGGGCTCCAAAGATTTACTCTTTGGGACACCTGCCAACAGCAAGTGAATTGAGAAAATTTACGGTCTATAAATATTTCTTACAGGCCATGAAACTGTCTTTTGCATTATTTTTCTAATATATATACACATATATATATATATATATATATATATATATATATATATATATATATATATATATATATATATATATATATACTTTATATTTATTATCAATATGACATTTCTTTCCATTTTTTTTTTTTTTTTTTTTTTCTGATATTTGTGGCAGACAGCACAAGCTAGTTTGTCTCAGTAAAACTGTCCGTCAAAAACATTGTGATTTATGTGTATATATAATCAGGGGCATAGATTCCAAAACAAGAACAGCCCCCCCCCCCAATATTTATACCATGATCAGTAGAAACATGTAAATGCTTTACTTGCTATTATGTGAAATTGTCACACTGAGTTCTTGTTAAAAAAAATAAATAAACCAGCATCCTAGGTAAACCTCTGATAGTACATTTTCCAGAAGCGTGAGTTGGATAGTCTGATAGACTGATGATTTCTTTAGCAGATGCTTTGAATGTCTTTAATATTAATCATGAATGTCACATTAGCAAAGGTTAGACTATCATTCTTACAATACGACCATGTATTATTTTGCAGTTTCTTACAGTTCCCCATAAACTGTACCTTTTTGTTTAGTACATTTTATTTACCTCTCAGTGCCACTGTTTAATTGCATTTGCACTTGCAGAATGCAGAGTTTTGGAACCTGGTTATTTGAGCATTATTGAACTTTTTAACCTGGATGAGATTGTCAATGGTCTGTACAAAGTCACCTGATGCATCACCTATTCTGATCTCCACCCACACCACACACTTGACTTTTAGGTATACATTCGGTTCTGTCACGGAATGTGTGTGCAAACACGGCCCTTCCTCACCCTCCACCCATCCCTTCCCCCTCCCTTGTAAATTAAATCCACATAACAGAGATCAATGGCTGCCTCCTAAATGTGTTAGATGTATTGTTTTAAAATACCAGCACTCAGCTGGTGAATCCTGGGTGCTCTTCTGTTAGTCTCTGTTTAAGAGATCAGACCTCTTTAGCTCCTACCTTCCATTCTCTCTCTCTCTCTCTCTCTCTCTCTCTCTCTCTCTCTCCATCTCTTCCTCAACCCCTCTTTCTCTGCTCAATCTGTTTGTTTTTAAAGCCCAGGGAATTGGCCCAAATCCTAGGTATCACATATCTGACCATATTTCAAGCTGAAATTAAGCATGTTAAAACCCTTTTCCCTTTAAAGGTCAGACATTAGTGCTGGTAAAAATTGATCTGTGGGTTTTATGAATTTAGCCCCTGTGTTGGAGCCGCTTTTGTAATGGGAAGATTCAGTGGGGGAAGCTTAACACGGCATTGTTTTGCTTTGACAACGCAGCCACGAGAGCCTCTGCAGCTGTTCCCCCTGCTTACAATGGCAGATTAATTAACACAATCATGTGCTGCTGGCTTGAGCTCAACATGCAGGTCTGCTCTGGGATAGATAGGTAAATCCTATACATGCCTTTCCAGACAGTGCATATTCTTGATGGCTTTCACAACTAGATATATATATGCAATGTGACTGGTCAGCCTATCGAGGCAAAAAACAGTAGGAAACAGAAAGAGGGGTGATAAAATAACTACAAACAAGCAGGGTAGGCCTCGGCTGATTGGACCAAAGCATTGCTGGGAAGTGTTGTCTGTTTCAGAACAGCACTTCCTATAGCCCAACCTTCCACCCCCACATGCCCTCCTCCCTCGTACTAACAGGGCCATTAGCTGGGCTTCCTAATTAAGATTCTGCCGGCCGATCCGTCTCCCTTTCTTAGTTAGTTCCCTGACATTTTAAACTGTCTATTATTCCAGCCGGCTTTCAGGTGCAATGCTGTGTAAATGGCAAGTCAAAAATTATGTATCTCTCATACAGTTATCCATCAAGGACTATTAGAGGGAGCGGTCCAGGCGCTTAAATCATTACCGAATGCTGTGATCTTTCCCGATTGATCTTATCGCTCACATTCACTGTCATTCTGTTACCACACTTCATCCTTCCATTTCCCCCCCTCCTCTTCCTCCCTTTTCAGCACTCGTTTTTCCCTCTCACTGTACCACGCCCGTGTTTGCTTTTCAACGTGACCACAGAGTGTCGATATCTCAACCTTGTACCCACTTCTCTTTGGATACTATGATCACTTAACAGTCGAGAGCAAGGGATGATGGGAAATAAGGGTGTCATCAGAGGCAACAACAGCAGCCGAGCAATTATATTTTCCTCAGACCAAATGCTCTGCCATTATTGAAATCCCTTATCACCCTGGAGAGGAGCAGGATGCCGGTACAGGTGTGGGAGATGTGTGTCACTCATTTATCTTGTTTCTTGTAATGAAGGGGAATAAGTGAAATATACAGATGGGGAGGCAACAAGTGCAAGGCTAGTTTTAGCGCTGTAGATAATGTGTTTCTCAGTTACATATTTTAAACTTTGATTGAAGGCTATGGCTAATTCTGTCTTGAGGTGTTTAAATATAGGGCATCATCAGAAAAGCCTTGGCATCCAAGCTTTCAGTAAGAGCATGTGGATGTGTAAACGGCATGTGTAAGTGTAAAATTTGTTTGTGAAGACCTGCATGTGAATGGGTGGGAGTGAGAGACAGATGAAGGAATGTCAATCGAGTGTCTGACATCCTGCAGTGTCTGATAACTGCGGATAGCATTTGAAGCATTTGCCCCAACAACAAGGTGTCTGCCCTTTACCAAAGCAAGGAGTCAGTGTGTAGAAACCATGTTAGTACGTCTGACAGCAGGAGCGCTGCCTGCAGCAGGGGGTACTGGAGCAGAGGTAGGCCAGGAGAAAGGGGAGGGGGGCAGTAGATGGGGTGACTCTAATGACGCTAATGCTGTGTGAGATTCTGGCTCCTGTTAAAGGAAGCAATCTTATTGGAAACAGTTCTGGGAGTCTGGGAGGTTGGCCTTGGCTCGTTTCATTTAATGACCCATTTCCTCAGCTCGTGCCACTAGCAGTTAACAAAAGTCAAGGTGCCCAGAGGTTTCCCTGCTAGGGGAGCACGCCAGACCCCAGCTGATGGTGGGAGGAATGGGGAGGGAAAGAGAAGCAGTTTATATCGAAGAGATTTCAGGTGTTTCACTAGGTCAAGAGGGCCTGTGATGTACCATAGATGTTGCAAAACTAGTGCATTTTGTTTTTTTTTTTACATTAGGTAATCATTATATGAAATATTATATTTGAGGTTTTATGTCTACATGATGCTTGATCACTAATGGAAAGTTTTCTAAACCATTAGGTTAAAAAAAAAAAAAAAAAAGAAAGACTATTTTATATTTCTTTGAGAAATTCAGCATTAGACCAGGGGTTTTCAGAGTCTTATACAGTTAGCCTCAACCTCTAACAAAATGTACGAGATCCCGGCCCTTGCAGATTGGCAGATTTACTGTATATACTGTACAATAGCCAAGTAAATAATAAATAAGATACATGTATAAAATGTATTAATAGCTACATAATCACTTTATTCTGCTAAAATACAGCTGTACATTTTCCTTTACATTTAAGGCTGTATTCTTGTACAAATGCAGCCTTCAGTTCCATCTGACAGACTCTTCATACACTGGTGTGTAATTAACGGCTATAAATATTTCTATTAATAATATGAAATCGTATTTTGCATTATATTTATATATTTAAAAATTTAGAGCAATGGGAGTTTTACTTTTTTTTGTAGCCTATCAATGATTCTTGAGATAAGGGACAATACAGGTTTTAAATCTTAGTTTTTATTTGTTTTTATACTAAATTAATGTGAAATGGATATATTTGTAGACAGAGGAACCATGTAAGGGATTTTTTTTTTGAAAATTGGCATTTATTCACTTCATAACTTACATCTTACTGTAATTTGTCTGTAAATTGACACACTTAAAAGCATGCTATTTTAATTTGATCCATCCAACAATACTTTATCGTCTTTAGTTAACTAATCATAGTGTTCAGTAAAGGAGTTAAGTGCTAAAATACATTATATATATATATATATTTTACACTATTCTGAAAATTAAATATATATATAAATATATATATATATATATATATATATATATATATATTTTTTTTTTTTTCTTTTTTTTTTTTTCATCTTAACCATGTGTTGTACACTGGAGCCATTTTGTTTTTTGTTTTTCCTCAGTTGAAGCTGCCTTTATAACCCAAACTCAAATGATAAAATTATTTTATTTTACTCAGCGTTATAGCTGACCATGACATTATCCGATATATTCAGGATTATAAAAAACATCACAAAGTGAAGACACAACTTTGATAGGCAGATATTTTATGGAAAATATTATTTAAAGTTTATGTATTGATTGATGTCTTACTGATTCCTAACTTTAATTTGATATTCATGAATTTGTAGCATTTTTAAACACTGTGTTTGGCAGTTTAACCTTGTGACCTCATGCTGAAGACAGGTTAAGTTGCATGTGCTTCCAAGTGTAGAGAATGCATTTTAATTTCTAATGAAATTATTTAAAAATATAAGTAATGAATGTCCTGAGTATACACATTTCCTTTAGATTTTACTTTTTTCAGTATTTTTATTATTATGAATTTCTTGATTTTTAACATAAAGATTACTTTTTTATGTAGGACATGTTTTGTCCCATATATCAAGAATCAGTGCTATATTTTTGATGTGAAACAGCACCTGCCACTGAAAAATGAAGGCATGTCGACCAGATCTCATGTTTAACAAATAGTAATGGACACATTGTGATTTTGTTTCACATACATGGAGTTCTAGAATATCCTTTATGCATCCTAGATAAACTTGATGCGAGTCACAATGGATGTTTTTAGTTGATTGTTTATATGTCCTTTGATTTACTCACATCTCTTACATCATCAGAGAACATCAGATTATCATTCTTATAATACAAATAAACCATGTTTTATGCTGCCAATTCCTATAAAAGTTACAGATACAGAAGTTACAGGCCAAATAGTAAGTAACTCATTTTGATTCCTCTTTATAAAGCTGAAAAATATTTGCTATTAGTTTTACTTTTCATTATCTTTAAAATACATTTTTATTGTATTTATACAATACATGTTCTGGTGCACCCCTGGGGAGGTGTGCCCCCCAGTTTGAAAACCACTGAATTGGACAATGATTATGGGAAGAATGTTGGAGGTTTAATGTCGGCCTGATGTACAATGATTTATGGAAAGGTTAACCTTGTAGTTAACGCTTAAAACACTTTCATGCTAATAGCAGCAGCAGACACGCCATATCGCGAAGCTGAACTACAAACGCTGCAATGACTTCCATGACCTTCTAGCACAGTCCTCATGGCCCCGGGAGCTAGTCCTAATGGAGCTAGTCAACACTGAAAGCCAAACTTGAGCTCACTCACACATATCAAGCTAATGATCAATTATTAATATTCACAATCTCCAGCCCCAGTGTCCCCATATGGGTGTAGACGACAAGCAATTATGACATGCTTCTCGCTCTTCGGACCAAGCCATGTGAAGCTATTTATAAATGTATAAAAGATAGATCTTATTACGCAGAGTTATTTCCCTCTTATTTTAGATGTATAGATTCAGATTCATTTGTAATTAGTCTTGAGATTTTGAGCCCCTGTAGATAAAGGATTTGAAACTCTATGCTTCATTCCAGAAACAAAGATCTTTTATATTAAATAATAATAATAATAATAATAATAATAATAATAATACAAATAAAATACAAAATCGCTGGTTGCTGGACTAAAATAGCATAAGCCAGTGGTTCCCGACCCTGTTCCTGGAGACCCCCCAACACTACACATTTTGTATATCTCCCTAATCAAACACACCTGATTCAACTCATTAGCTCGTTAATATTGACTCTACAACCTGAATTGGGTGTGTCAGAAAAGGGAGATATACAAAATGTGTAGTGTTGGGGGGCCTCTAGGAACAGGGTTGGGAACCACTGGCATAAGCCTAAATGATTGTGCACTCAGATAAATACAGACACGTATGTTTGAATGCCCTGGCAACAGCTAGCTTATCAGTAAATTTGTTTTGAAGTAAACTGTTATTGTTTAGTTGTAAACATCAAATTCATGTAATGGAATCTAGAGTCATGCTTAAATGACAGTGTGTTGGTGGTATTGTACAAACACTGTCATTTAAAGACAGTAGTGTGGATGGAAAAAGAGAAAGGGAAAAAACAAAAGAATAGAGCATCAAGGCATCTAAAGCCCTTTTCTTTGTAACACTGTGATTTAATTTTCAATATCATGTCATGCAGCACTTTTCGCCTGCCTTAGCTTCACATTAATTTGCTCCAAATGTCAAATATCTATCCTCTGATAAAAAAGACAGAAATAAAGACATAAGGCTCTGTGGTCTGTACAATCACCAAGATAGTTTTAGTCATATTAGAGGGGGACATCTATTAATAGTTGAGTCATCAGAGCAGCAATGTTTCCAAATGGCAAATTGTTAGCTTATTCTTACTCTCTGTCAATGACCTTCATAACAAATGAACATTTGGTCTGTGGAGGAGATAGGAGCAAGCTTTCTCTCTAACATGTGTGAGGAGTGATGCACCGTCAACTGGAAGCATTGGAGTTGTACTCAAGAAGGACAATGCAATGGTAATGAAAAAGACAGAGAGAAGGGAGTGGAGTGGGGGCATAAATAAAAATAAGGCATATATGATGATGTCAGAGTCATATAGAAGCTTGCCGGTTATGTTAATGCATAATATGACTTTATATTGAATCTCTGTCTAATCAGTGAATCCGTTCATGTGATTATACCACTGTGATCATCAGTCATGCTGCATAGTCCATGTTTCAACAGCTCTCATCCTGCCCGGATGTTTGTAGATATTTGTTGTTCTAAAATTGCTCCATCAAACTTCATTCAAGCATCTCACTCAGATTAATGTGGGATAAATAAAAGATGTCCAGTGCTATTTTTGATGGATGATATAACCTTGAGGGTGAGGGACAGTTTTAAAGCTTCTCTGCTTCTCAGCTCTCAGCATCTTGAAATGCATTCTGATGGAGTTGCTCAGTCATGAGACTCTCCTGTGTTTAGGGTGGCATGATAAATCTTTTTATTTCATTTTCCAAGACACTGGACAAGTGCATATAAGAGTAAAACCAGGGATGTCCTTGACCACGTGATTTATAGTGGCAAAAAAGCCACGTTTTACAGTTCCTGTCAAGATGCAGGATTTTGTTTAAGGCGATATACTATGTAAAGATGGGAAGAACCATTAATGTCGTCCTGCATGTAATTCATCATCTTCACATTATAGTGCCAGCCTTTGTGGATGTCTAGATTGGCAATGTTGTTATTGATCAGACCATCCATATGGTAATTCCCCTAATATCTTCAAGTACATCAGTATTGTTTTAATTCTCATTAATGAAAGTGATAGAGGAATGGCTTTTCAAAGCATATGGCTTTAAAGGGATGCTAATGGATGTAGAAGGTGCTGTAAAGGGATGTGTAAGTCAGCTTTATGATTGCCTGGTGTACTTGTTGTTGATTTGGTCGGGTGGAAAAATGAATAGGAAATCAATGTCAGGCGAGGAGGGTTTTTTTTCCACCCTGAAAGAGTTTTAAAGGTACAGTGCCCTTCCTAAGTAATGCACAGAGAAATGCTTAGTTTTTGCCGTCACAACATTCAAAGCCTTTCTTTCTTTCTTGGAATCTTTAACTAATTCAAAAGAAATGCAAAGAGAAATGATGTTTACCTTCACATCACTTCTATCTTTCTTTCTTTGAATCTTGAACTAAACATAACATCATACAATTTATGCATCCTAGTTTCCTAATTTTTACAGTTTAACCGTAGTGAACGGAACGCAGTCGCCCTGAACAGACAGCATCCATCCAGGCTTTGCTAATGATAAAGTTGCCCATTTTACAAAAAAAAAAAAAAAAAAAAAAGTGGGCGTCCAATGAATATTTACCACGAATAAGAGCAGCCAGCTTCACTGAAGTGGGGCTTGTAATAAGATGCCCGCCCTCAGGGCCCTTGCAAGCTCACTAAGGCTTCAGATCATGGCAGAACGGCTCCTCTCATGCGTCAGGCCAGCAGTGGTCATGATGGTCCCTCTCCCTTCCCCTGCATGCTGTGATCACCTTGCAGCATAATAAAGTTATTAAGACCTCACTGCCTCCTCAGCAGCCCGGGTTTCACATTCTTTTCAGTGCATATTTATTAATTTATTTATCTCAATCACCCCCCACCCCACCCCCACTCCCTTTTTTTTTTTCTTTCTTTTTTTTTTTTTTTTTTTAATTTGCTGCTCTTTGAAGCCTGAAAGCAACTCAAGAGGAGCAAACAAAGATGGGTGAGTGCCAGGCGGGAACTTATGGCACCATTCCTGTTCCCTCAGCTAGACAGAGGCATAGCCTTTAAAGAGAGAGAGGCGCACCTTCTGTCACTGATGGTGGGATGGAGAGAAAGAGAGAGAGAAGGTGTGGGAGGGAGAGGGTTTCTCCAGTCAAGAGTGCTGTCAGTGTGGCACATTTGCACAATTCTGCCACTTTCACCTCCCTGACCTCCTGAGACTGTCATGTTGTTGTGTTGGTGCATGCTCACCATTTGTGAAGGGCATGATTTGAGAAACCTGAGACACAGTCATCAGATTTCAGTTGTGAAGGAGCCGTGCATGACTTGGCCAAGATCCTAGTGAGGCGAAAGATTCATGTTGAAATTATTGTGCTTTATGTCACCCATTAAACTATTAAACTATTGATGTTACTGGTTGAGAGGATTCTGTCAAGCTTGCCAAGTCAAGAGCAATTTCTAACTTCTTAGTGTTGGAGAGAGAATTATCAAAACTTAAAGGGAACCCAAAAAAATGAAAATTCTGTCATCATTTACT